>NW_026866490.1:0-62195 GCF_026571515.1 Ruditapes philippinarum | reverse complement strand
GTGTGGTAAAGGTCGTTGACTTTAAACTGATTGCCGCTCACTGCCTTGGGGTCCAAATGCGTCAGGCACTTTGGACTCTTTACATATGCGGAAGTTATTCAGCTAGCTTAAGGAAGGTCTTTGGTTCTACTCAGGTGCCTATTCATGCCTGAAAAAATTCAATGAGGGGCAACGTACTTCTTCCACTAAAACTGGAAAGCCAAATAATCATAAGCCATATAATAATGTTGGTGTGATTAAAAACTATCAAAATTTATAGTATATATATATATTGAGTGTTGATTGTTAAACTGTTGTAAATCCCTCGTTTTTTTCATATAAGTTACTGCAGTTTTGTGGTCAACCCTTGAATTATGAAAAAACTGATGTATTACAGGTAGGACGACAAACACTCTGGAAGTCCTCGAGCGTGCGTCGAATATGATCAGAACAAAGTTCGGCATCACGGAGACAACAATTCAGGTGGAAGAGCACGTTCAGGACATGCTCGACTGCACACATTGTAGGGATTTGCCAGACTGAACGCTATCACACTGAACATAGCCATGAATAAACAGCGCCAATTTTGAACAATGCATTATTATAGTTTGGTACAATTTTATATGACTGAAATATTCAGGGACAATATTGAAGTTAGCTGTAAGGAGGTTTTCGTATATTTTAGAGTCATTTCTGTTACAAGTTAAAAAGATGCATAATGAATGAATTTCTTAAACGAACCATCTGTGAATGTGAATATCAGAATATAATCAAAATATGGTGCATTAGTAATTGAAACCACAGTCTGTCTACCTTGAGTAATAGAAGAACATTGGCCTTTGGATTTTCAATGCCCTGGTAAAGGCTCAGCTGTACACAAAAAGTCGAATTGTTCCCACTGCACTGTCACTTTCCTTTTTTGCCCCAAAACAGTACCGCCATATGGACCTTGCAATGTAGGGACAGAAGAAAAGTTATATCTTGGCTTAATTTCCCGGCTAGCCTCTGCTCTTCTGGGGTATCTGTGGCTGAGGGGTTGATTTCAAACCACATGTCCTTACCAATTTTGGTTCGAATTCCACAAGAGACTTTGGATTCTTTCATGTGAGGAAGCTATCCAGCTAGCTAACAAAACGTCACTAGTTCTACTCATGTGCCTGTTCATGTCTGAAATGACGCACAGAGGGGCACTTGAGGTGTTCCTCCACTCAAAAAGCTAGAAAGTCACCATATGTCCTCTACTAGTAAATATGTTGGTGAGAACAAAAATCCAACTAAATAAACCCTCCATTTCCCTTGGGGTCAGTGAGAAGTGGTTACTCTAGACTGGTGCATGTGGGTATCAATATGCAATGTTTATTTTCAAAAAAATTTGAATTATAAATATTATATACTCTATTATTACATGTTTCCTTTTTTAAGAGCTAAATTAAGTAGGAAACATCAAATTGATTGTGCAATACTAAATTAACGAGTGGTAGAATTTAAATTTTTTATTCGGTAGTATTAGGGTTTGTCCTTTTTCATCCATCAAGTGATTTTGAAATAACTTGGCACAAATGCTCACCATAATAAGAAAATGTTTCATGCACAACACCCAGATTTCTACCTTTAAGCTCAAGGTCACACTTGGAGGTCAAATCACAACATGGCCTGTTTTGTATCTGGTCCACAACTTTTCCATATAATCAAAGGATTTTGAATTAAGTTTGCACAAATATTTACCATATGAAGACAGTGTGTCATGCACAGCAGCTAGACCCTTAACAACAAGGTCAAGGCAAAGTGTAACAGTCCAAAAAAACCCCCAAAAGTAGCATTTAGAGAGATTCCAGGGAAACTTAAAATATAGATTGATAGATTACAGTGGGAGAGAGAGTGTATGGCAGAAGAACCATAACTCTATCTTAAACAATTTTAAATTATCTCCCTTTTTGTACTTAATTTGAGTGATAAAAAGTGCTCATATCTATTTCTTTTGACTCACATGAGTTATTTCTTAATAATTTTTTTGATGAATTTGTTGTTACATGTGCAGATTTTACATTATTCAACATATTGCTTTGAATGTCCAGATCCATACCTCAACCATTTGAAATTATACTACTTTGTGTGCTTCATGTAAAACTTCCCAGAGGCAGGGAACATTGGTAACTCTGTTTCAAATTCTTGTGTCATACTGCTTTATCACTGGAAGTAATTTGTAAATGTCTATGACAAAACAGAGTCAACATGAAAGTTTACTCTTATTAAGTTGATATTTTGGATAAAGATTTGTCATTTGTGGTTTTTTTGTTTTTTTTTAAATTTTGTAAAAGAAATACCCAGTAACTGTCCTCAGCTTGAGTGTTCTGTCATATTATTTTGTATGCTTATACATGTATAATATTTATACATACATACAGCTGTTTTTTCATAATGTATAAATTACTTTTATGTTTTTTGGTCTGTCTGTCTGTATGTTTCTGTGTTAGTTACAAAACTTTACTCTTAATTTTATCACGGGAGTCCTTTCACCTACAACCTTTAAACTTCACAGGTGCATGCACCTTGATGAGCTCCATTCACCAGACCCACTTAAAGGTCACAGGGTTAAAGGTGAGATAACCACCAGCAACATGGGGTTTATTCGAATGGAGTGCTTGTTGTCACACTTGTGGTGGTTGAAAGTAGCTTGCAGACAAAAATTGTTTATATTGGTAGAAATACACAATCATCATGTTGTTTTGAGCTGGTCCAAAATATAAGACTACTAGGTTATTTTCAGCTGGTACAAAATACACTATCACTAGATTAGAGTGCTTTTGGCTGGTACAAAAAACACACATCACTAGGTTGTTATCATCTCGTACAAAATACAGGAACATTTTAACTGTTAAATATGCTATTCAAAATGAAAACAGAAAATCAGTGAATGTTTTATTTTGTAATTACATTGTTATAATATGAGAAATCTCTGTGTAATGAACATTTTGAAAAATTTGCTCCAGCCATGAGTAAGAAATTTTTATGAAAGGTATCTTTTATCAATTTACTCATTACTAGGCAATGTGAAGAAAATTCTTATTATTATAATTAGAGTTGATAAATGTGTATAAGTTGTTAAATATGCATGAAATTATAAAACTGATTTAATGAATATGCAATATTTTTAAGAAGAGTTCATGAATAAGTATAAGAGATTAATTAAAGCAGAGTTGATGCATATATATATATATATATGAAGAGAGGATGAATATGCATTAATTATAGGAGAGTTGATGAATATGTATGAGAGGAGGGGATGAATATGCATAAATGATAAGAGAAGTTGTTTAATATGCATGTAATTATAGAAGATTTGATCAATATGCAATAATTAAAGGATATGTTGATGAATATGCATACTGTTATAAGGAATGCAGATGAATATGCAATTATTTGTGATACATATATATTTACTTATATCTTGCTGATTATGTACATGTATTCTATAGCTTTTTCTCTCTTGTTTTTTTTAAGATACAGGTATTTGTTTGTATATCACTCTTATTTACTAATTAATGAAACTAGTCTATGAAGGCAGGGAAATGAAAGGTTGATCTTTATTATAGGCATCTTATTTCAAAATAATTTTGTACTTAAACTATTTAAATTGATATAAAATCTTTGTTTTATATATTGAGAATTTTTGGCTGTGCTATGGAGAATAATAAGAAGTACTGATAACAAAAGATCTTTTTTTGACCTCTTGTGCACAAATTTTTAACACTGAATGTAAATTTGCTGTTTCCAGCATGTCTAAGTTAAATTTGAACACTGTCTAGTGTTCATTAGATACATTTTTAATGTTTTTTATTTATAGATATTCTTACAAAGATTTGAATTTTCATATTGGAATACTGGTATATTTGAAATAGATAATCTCTTCAAAGTGATATTGGTTTTGCAATGATGAAATTATGATGAGGAAGCAAATTTAACATATATTGTCCTTCAATATTGGCTTACTTATGATGAATATATGATTAGAAAGCTAAATTATTAGATGTTGTCTTGTAATATTGGCTTCCATATGATGAATATTTGCTAAAGAAGCTAATTTATTAGATATTATCCTGTAATATTGGCTTTCTTATGATGAATCTATGATGAAAAAGATTATGTAATATATATTGTTGTGGCATATTGGCTGTCTTACGATGAATCTATGATGAAAAAGCTAATTTAATGTTATAATGTCTTGAAATATTGCCTTACTTGTGATAGAATTATGACACGGTATTAAGGGTCAGAATAACCCAGTTTACAGAAAGGTTGATATTTTTACCTTGTGAAAGTTATTATCTTAGCAGCTAGTTTGTGTATAACAGAAAGATTAGTTGATATGTATATGTCAAATTATATGGGGAATTTGTTTCCATTTTGTTACAAGAAATTTAATATCTTTTTTCTACTTTTGTGAAGAATATTTATTACATTTATTACTATACAGAATTTTTTTTACATCATTATAATTATACAATAATATAATATTACATGTCATCACTGTATTGATTTATAACAGGATTTAAATATGTATAATAAAACAATATAAATCAAACTGGGCAGTTTTATTTATAATTGTTTTTATCATCAATCTGTTTTACTGTAAGGATTATTACTAACCGCTACCGATACATGTATGAGAATTTTGTGAGGCAGGTCATCCGATTGTTTTAAAATACTTATCTAACTCTGTTTCAACAGGATAATGCAAGAATGCCATAAGCCTTAAGCTACTGTGAATTTCCTCAGGATTAATGATATTGCATTTATCAATGATTGATCCGCGCATAAGTATAGACCTTAAGCCCATAGAACACCTTTAGGATAATTTGGACCAGCTAGTTACACATCGGGGTCACATCGCCCTCGAACATCATTGAACTAACAAGTCTTTATCCAGGAGTGGAATAACAAACATTTCACAGGCAGAAATCAACAGACGTGATGGTTCTATGAGTAAACGATGCCAGGCAGTACTACGGTTATCACCGTAGTGAACGTGTTACAGTATGGCGCTTTCCGATGACAGTATGATGGAGAATTATTTTCGGGAAGACATGTAGATAATTTTCTTTTCGGTCATTACTACAAGTAGTTAGTTTCTTACATCGCTTGTACGAGGCTGGATCTTGCCACATATTTCCTCAGACCATGCACTGCATGATTTGACAGTTTTAAATTCGAATCGAGGGACCCGAATTCTGACATTAGGCTTTTCTTTAGGCTGCTAGGCTACCAACTTACCAAATTTGAAAGTGTCAGAATAAAAACTTTAAAGCTCAGCATCTTTAGTATCATGATATTGAAAAGAACGCGTGGACTATCTAAGGAAGTGCTTATAATGCATTTTGACCGTTTTCCTGTTTGTAATATTCTTAGTTTTCTTTAAGCTGATAGGCTGCTTAGCTGCCAATTTAACAAATTTTGAAGTGTCAGAATGAAAACTTTAAAGTTCAATATCTTAAAACATAAAGTTCATGCACATGATATTAAAAAAGGTGTGGAATGAACTAAAGGAGTATCTATAATGCATTTCCGACCGTTTTCGTGTTTGCAATTGTAATGTTATGTGGTTTTGTATGTGAGTATATCACAAGTAAAAAACGTATAACTCTAATGAGAAATAAGAGACACAAGTTCTATAACTACAAGTTTAATACTGGAGATAAACTCTTAACAAGTACAGCTGTTGGACTACTTTCTAAGCATGCCCATGTATACATTTATATAAACAGTCTCATATTACAGCAATATTCTTAATTTCCTTTAGGCTGCCAACTAGAGGCTGCAGGGCAGCCAACTTCACGAAAATGAGAGCGTTTCTAGATAATCCAGCAGAGTTATCTCTGCAGCGCCCCTGACAAATAAGAGGTACACATCTGTATGCTGGCTGTCTCTGTGTACAGCATTTTTACATTGGATTTCACTGGGAGAATGCAGTATATGTAATCAACTGACCTGATCTAATTTATTATGCTAAGGTTTATATTGCAAAGTAAACTGATTAACACTGCAGTCTTTAGAATTGTTCCCCACTTTGTAATGGGTCCAAATGAAGGCTTTCATTTTCCGAAAGATAAAGGATTTAAGAATAAATGGAGAGTAGCAGTAAATAAGGGTGTGCTTGGTAATAATATGAAGTTATGGTCACCATCAAAGCACGATGTTGTTTGTCATAGACATTTTAGAAGTGAAGACTTCACAACAACCCAGAGAAAAATAAGTAAGATCCAACCAATACCAAAATGCATTTGTATATTGGGCAGGCATTTTAAAACATAAGCTAACGATTGCAAATAAAATAACTAGTACTATGAAACATAAGAATTAAAACTATCCTCATTTCAGTTATATGACAGAAGTGTATCAACAATAATTATTCCCATAGCATTATAAACGTCTGTTTCATGATTCTAAATTTTGAAAAAAGCATTGTTGGCAAACTAGCTTGATTGTAGAAAACGTTTATGTGATCTGACATACTAGAATGGAATATCATGAATGGTAAAATACTTAGTTGATACTCAATAAAAATAAAGACAGATATATTGTGATAATTTTATAATTTCAGACACACAGATTATCATGATTGTGTCGGGATTTAATGCACACATATAATACATCTTGCCTCTATACATAGAGTGCGTGTAATCTTTGTATCGGACGTGATCCGCTCTATAAGGTCTTAAATATTTCTCATAGAACAGTGTTAATTTTGGTATTAAACTGCCTTCACAATAATCATTGTCAAGTTCAACCTTTTGAATTATCATGTCCTTGAATGTATCAACGACGAAGTAGCAATACTTTCTTTTACTGATATACAACTGTCCTTGAATCTGATAGTAATATATACATTGTAGTTGCTAGTTTGTCTCAATAAAATCTTACCCTGTGAGAGAAAATAATTTTCCAGGTTTAATGAACATGTCTTTCCCACTGTATGGGCATTTAATTTCTATAATCGTAGTGTCGCTGATGACGCCATCAGGTGTGCAGGCTAAATAAGGTTTTTGATGGCATATGTGCAGTCCACAATTTTGCACTGTGAGTCCCGTTTCAGCGTGCCGTTTCTTCATACTGCTTGCCATGTATTATAGGTTTGCTATGAAGATTCGAAGAAGTCATGAAATATTTGCATAATTTGTTCATGTTCAAGAGAAGAAATGAATAAAAGAAGAGTTTTTATTGGTCATTTTAAAAGTTGTGGAATGGTCACGGACTTTTATTTTTACATTTTATGACCTGGAAATGTATGTACATTAAATAAGCGTGTAAAGGGAAATAACCAAAGGATGGATCGAAGTAATTATATCACATCTGTTCGATTTCAAATTTCAAAATAAGTACATACTGCTTCAAATAGCGATCAGTGCGGACCATTGCAGATCTGCTGGCTGTTCCCGGTCTGTACTGATCGAATGGTGGTTATATAGATTATGTAGCCCCCCAGATACAGTGCTTTTAAAGTGGTTAAACGTACAGCATTCCCTCCCGCAACGGCACCTCTCTTCACCATTTTCCTCCTATTAACGACCACATTATTCCGTTAAAACAATTTAACAGTTTCAATGAACAATTATGTGAAACTATAAATGGCACGACTGATAAACAAAACGACACTATCTTGCATTACCTCCCTTTAGCTACGATTCGATCGGAATACGGAAAACTCCACTTATTTATTTATTTATTTATTTATAAACAAAACTCATGGCCCTTAAGGGCATAAGAGTGAACAATCAACAAAACAAGAAATAATAATACAAACATGGCATGAAGTAAATAAGTAAATAAGGAAGATGACTTATTGAAATTTCAGCATTATAGCTTTGACAAAAATGGCTAGATTAAATAAAGTATTTCTGTTGTCGCTACACATAAGAGCCTGAAAATTTAAAATACTAGGAAACCTGGAATAATAGTTACTGATATACCTGTGTCTTTCATGATTAAAATAAGTACATTTAAAAATATAATGAAATTCATCACCTATTTCTTGCTGATTACAAAGTGAGCATGTTCTATTTTCTCTTTCAATACCAAAATAGCGACCTTTCTCTATAGGAATATTAGAATTGAGACATCTAAATTTACAGAGAGCAATTGCTAAATTTCTTGGTAAACATAGTAAATAATGTTCTAATTTAAGTTGAGTTTTATATATTCTATAGTTTAAACACTTAGCAGAATCAAAAACATCACTATTCCATACTTGTAAAACTGATCACGTAATCGTGATTTTATTACATATTTAAAATTATTAAAATTTGCAACATTCTGAGTTATCCAAAAATCAGAACAACCAAGATTATTCAAAGTAGATTTTACTTTCTCGATCCACAGACAATGTAAAATACCCTTTTCATGAAGATTATACATAGTGCGGTACAAAGAAGCACATATTTTATCATTTTTACCATTAACTAATTTACTCCAAAAATTTAACATTCTGCAAGTAATATCATTTTCAATAGGAAATGCACCTAGTTCTCCCAAGCTAGACCATAACCGAAGGAGTTGACATCTTAAGTTTAAGTATATATTTATAAAATTTCAATTGAAACTGAGAAATAATAGAATTATTTTCAGATCCCCACACCTCCGACCCATACAATAATATTGGCTTAACCATACTATCAAACAACTGTAACTGAATATCAATTGGCAACCACATTTTCTTAATTTTAGTTAAAATACTAAACATAGCCTTCCTCGCTTGATCTGTCAAGTGCTTTTTTGTTTTATTAAATTTACCATTAAAGTTGAATATCACACCTAAATAACTAAAATCATCTACAGCTTCTAGAGGTGCATTATTGAAATAAAATACAGGCTTATTTCTTAATTTACCACGAGAAAATACAACAACTTTTGTCTTATCGGTATTAACAGTCAAATGCCATAATTTACAATAATCAAGCATGCAGTTTAGTGCTGTTTGAAGGCCAGTTTGACTTTCCGCGAAAACAACTGTATCATCAGCATAGAGTAATAAGTACAACTTCAAGAATACATCAACTTCATCATTACTTAACTGTTCATTTATCTGGTCTGATAAAAACTGCAACCCCTTCACAATATGTAGACATATAAGAAACCAAATCATTAAGGAAAATTGAAAACAAAATTGGAGAAAGATTTTCTCCCTGACGGACACCTAAACAGCTTACAAATGTATCTGACAATGCATTATTCACATTAACACAAGACTTAGCTTTGTCATAGATATTATGAATAACTTTAAGTATTTTCCCATCAATATTATGTGCTAACAATTTCCTCCAGAGAGCAGTACGGTTTTTACTATCAAATGCTTTCTTGTAATCAATAAAAGAGCAATACAATCTCTTTTTCTTCGATAAGTAAATATCAATCAACATTTTTTAAGGAAAAAATATGATCCATAGTGCCATAACCATTTTGAAACCCTACCTGTTCCTCAATTAATAGGCCAGACTCTTCCAAAAATATTAATTCTAGAATTTAACACTGATGTGAACAATTTACCAAGACAACTTAAAATGGTTATACCTCTATAATTTTCAGCATTATTTTCGTCCCCTTTTTTTATTAATAGGTAAAATTATACCCGTACACAATGTATCTGGAACAATTCCTGTTTCAAGTACAAGATTAAATAAGCTGAAATACAATGGTAATAACAAATCTTTTGAGTATTTTATATACTCATTCAGTATATTATCTTTAGGTGAACATGCTTTGTTATTTTTAAAGTTTTAATAACTTTGTCAATTTCTAAAGTAGTAAATGGGCGATTTAATATATCATTAAATTCTGAAACTGATTCAATATCAAATGCTGTAATAAATCTTCAGAATCATCATCACTATTTATATTACGAAAATGATCATGAAATGCTTCTAACGAAACCTTGTTCATTTACCTCTTTCCGTTCTCCCGAATATTTATTGAGAAGACACCAGTACTCCTTTGGTTTTGTACATCTTAGACTTTTTAATTTTTTAACAATACTTTCTTGGTAATTCCTAAGTTTAGTATTTAATAATTTCTTGTACTTCTTTACTACAAGTTTTCAGATTTAAATAAGTTATCTTGCGTGCGAAAAGATCTGTAATTACGCTTAGAAAGATAATACTCCTTCTGACTATCCCTACATTCTAAGTCAAACCACTGATATTAGACTTTTTTTGAGGAGTTAGCCTTTCTCTGTACAATTTTACTAAATTACATTTTTCAGCAGCAGAAGTAAGTATCTCACCAGTTTCAATTGTGACTTTGTTAACAAAGTCAAGTGTACATGTACCTTCACTACTATGGGTAGCAATTGATGAACAAATAATATTAACAGTTTCACAATCAATACAATTCAGAAACTCATCTGAACTTTCAGAATTCCAAAATGGTTTAACTACATCATTTACAGTATCATGTGACCGATCACTATCCAATGTACAAGACACAGTCTGATTTATACCAGAATCTAATGCAAAAGACACTGCACAATGTACATCAGACAATAACGGGTCAAATGGTAAAATTTCAAAGCATTTAACATGAGGAAATAGTTCTGGTGAAAGTAAGACATAGTCGAGTACACTAACACCCTTGCATGTTGTTTCACCAATGTAAGCATCTTTACCCAATCTACCATTGGCTATGTGAACATCTGTAGACTTACAAAAATCAATAAGTCTGCGGCCAAAATTATTACAAAATTTGTCTTCAGAGAATCTTTCTGTAGGAAAACCCAGAGTATCAAGATTATTTCTATTTAATAAATCTTTGGTTTCATAATCAAACAAATAATCTGAAATGTACCTATCAATTACAGTAAAATCTGGAAGAGTACCAGTTCTTGCATTTAGATCCCCAAGCATGCATACAGAATTTTTTTTAGTTTGAAAGTCACACCACCAGTAATCCTGTAAGGGGAGATAATTGCGTGGGAGATTGGGAATACGGTTGACATTGCAAATGATAATGTCAAGCTGTTACATTGCAGTATACATGTGATATTTTTTTTTTATTTGCTAAAATTTATAGGATTAGCTTCGTGCGATTATATACACTGAAATTTGACACTCAACTATCTTATTTTTATACAGTTGATTTGTCATATGATTACTGAAGCAAAGTTATATCATTTTCATATTTTCTATTCGGGTAGGAAAATCCTTTGTGAAAGAACAATATCTAAAGGCACATAATGCTTCACAAACGAATCTTTAAAAAAGCAAACATATTTTTTTTTTTCAAATTTAGAGCCTGTTAGATGATTGTTTCCTGGAGAAAAAAGTTTGACTTCCATACAAAATTACTGTTCTAGATGTCAAATAGAAACAGAAGAAAAAGATCCTTCAGACAATTTGCCAATCAGTAACTTTTAGGGGGACATAAGTACATAAAGAAATAGAAGCATTTGAAAAAAAGGTCATTTTGAGGCCATTAAAAGTAATTTTGGAAACGGACCAACTTTAAACTTGATAATTTATGTGTTTAAAGTGTGTTTTTAAATCATTTTTTTCTCAATAAGTTGAAATAAAAACCATGTAAAGTATGGACTGCAACGCCATACAAAATCGTCCCAATCGTCATTTTTCAAACATACAGCATATTTTTCTCTAATATATATTAATATATATGTATGCACAGACACTTGGGGTTTGGAGCTCAAAACGCCTTTAAAATCCAAATAAAATGCATATTTGTCAATCCCAGCACATGTACTGATCATATATATCAAAAAAAACTTAATATAAGCCGTTTTGAAAAAAATTCATATTTCAACATCTATAATAATACACAAGATAAAAATGTTCGCCGGAAAAAATCCGCACCCCTACCGTCATAATCACCATGTATTTTATTCCATTTCCAATATTTTCACATAATCCTTTGGTCCATCGACACAGAAGATATAATTCTTCACGATGATGGTCAATTTTAAACTTCAACGGTAATATAAACAACGCAACAGCCGAAATAAACATCAAAATTATCGCCGTTTTCCTCCAACTACAAAATCTTTCGATAAATTCAATGGACCAGACGGCTATGAACGAAGCTATCCGATTATGTGGCCCCAGCTTTGCCGTGTGCAAAATGCGCAGCGCTTTTAAGTTTGGGAACCACATAATCGGATAGCTTCGTTCATAGCCGTCTGGTCCATTGAATTTATCGAAAGATTTTGTAGTTGGAGGAAAACGGCGATAATTTTGATGTTTATTTCGGCTGTTGCGTTGTTTATATTACCGTTGAAGTTTAAAATTGACCATCATCGTGAAGAATTATATCTTCTGTGTCGATGGACCAAAGGATTATGTGAAAATATTGGAAATGGAATAAAATACATGGTGATTATGACTGTAGGCTGGAACATACATATAGTACATCCCAGCTGTAGGGGTGCGGATTTTTTCCGGCGAACATTTTTATCTTGTGTATTATTATAGATGTTGAAATATGATTTTTTTTCAAAACGGCTTATATTAAGTTTTTTATATATATATATGATCAGTACATGTGCTGGGATTGACAAATATGCATTTTATTTGGATTTTAAAGGCGTTTTGAGCTCCAAACCCCAAGTGTCTGTGTATGTATGTATATAAGCACACACAAAGGGTCCGTTTCCCGTATAGGGGACTGTTGCTGTTAACCGAGTCAGTTAGAGCAGTGTCGACGGACACTGCCGAAAGAAGGCGACATCGACTTCGGGTTTATTACGTTATTACCCGACATAGGTAGATATTTACCGCTTTCATCTGGGTTCATATAACCACACGGCTACGATGGTTGACGTAATTGCACGATGCAATATCAAGCGTAACTCATATTGATAGTTTTACATCAGCTCGTGTTTGTGTTTAATGCTTGATATTGAGTTATCTGCCCTTGAAAATAACACGAAAAGAGCAAAAAGCTCGCTAACTCAAAGCAGCAAACCAGGCATCATTCTTAACTTCTTTGTCGTTGTTAAACATTTCATTCCTGGAAACGACTTAAAATGAGAAGTACGAAATGAGTTTTTTGTCTCTTAAAATAATACTATAATAAAAAAAATTGAAAGTTCAACAGTTATTATTTAAGCTATGCTTAACAACTTTAATTTATATCAAACCGCGCCAGTGTGACTCTAAAACCAATTGTGACTTTTCCTGTTAAAACAAAAAGAACGTGATTCAGTACGACCAATCAAGTTATTTCACCCCGCGCTTTTAGTACATTTAGAAAACTATATCTTTAAACGAAAGACTAAATTGCGAAACGCTTAGTTACCAACTTTAATGTAAATAAAAACGTTTATATGCGATGCACATTTGTTGTGCATCTATGATTAACATCTGCACGCGACATGCGGGGTCGGGCTAACACAAAAAAGTCACTGACGCGTTATAAATAGCTCTCGGGACGCTGTTATAAAAAACAACACAGAATTTTTTATAACGAAAAAAAATAAAAATAACAAAATGAATCAATAAAAACTGAAGGCCAACAAATATTATATCTAGGTGATATTCAAGGTTTTTCTTTATTTTCATCAAGTGGTATGAAAATGAACATTTTATGAGTGACAGTAGCCAGGAGTGAAATATGATCATATATCATACCACAAGATGAAAATAAATTCTGTACTATTGTATAAACTTGTATTTTCTGTTTATTAGAAACATTTTTCTTTTTTCTGACATTACAATTTGAAAGACTTCCCTTAATTTTTTTGTGTCCGGTAAATTTAGAAGAAAGGTATCTGGCAAGACACCAGTGAAAATACGGAAAAATATGTTTCACTGCAGTGAAAAATAAATTGTTACAGTGAAAATACGTAAAATGAAAATACAGATTTTATTTCATCAATATTTCATTTATAAGTGTATAATAAATCATATACATTGGTTACCGCCTACGTTCGGTTTTGTCAGTACATGTACTATGAACGCCATTGTATACACTGTGACTCCGGTGTAGATTTACCTGACACACATTGTGCTATTAAGATGACAACTGAAGTGTTCATTTATAAAACTTTCTTCATAATGATTGAATGAAAGGATCTTTCTTTAATATTGTCAAATTGTAAATAGCATTACTTTTTAAAAATCGATTCATTCCAATCAATTAAAGCTTTCAATCAAAGTCGTGTTTTGATATTTGATACACGATCTATTTTTATTCTTTTACTTCAAATATCATTTATTTCGAGATTTCTGTGTACACATACATGCATGTATATACAATGTAGGATTTCGTGCTCGACCATGTTTGATATATATCGTAAATTTATATGATAAACAGTTTATATCCCCTTATCCCTTGTTATGCTAGCACCAAAACAACAATCAGCGCTTTGACCCGGAAGTGCTGGGACTTGAAAGTAAAATGGTAAAACTCCCCACCACCGCCCGATACTGACCGAGGATTAGGGTCTACGGTAACATTTGGCTTTAACATTTGAGCCGTGTCATAACAAAACCAACATAGTGCGTTTGCGACCAGCATGGATCCAGACCAGCCTGCGCATCCGCGCAGTCTGATCAGGATACATGCTGTTCGCTATCAGTTTCTCTATTTGTAATAGGGTTGGTAAGCGAACAGCATGGATCCTGATCAGACTGCGCGGATGCGCAGGCTGGTCTGGATCCATGCTGGTCGCAAACCCATTATGTTGGTTTTGTCATGACACGGCTCATTTATATCTAGAGTCATATATCAATAAATATATATAGTATTATTCGTTTTCTTACATCTTGAAAAACGAATAAACTATGAATTTAAATATGTATTTAAATAAAAGCGTGCAGCATTTAGTGATTATTTTGTTTTTTAGACATACATAATATAAAGTCAGATATTAAATAAGTTATTTGTTCTGGTCATATCTTTTAATAATTCGATTTTCTTTTCCGAGAAAATATTGTTCAGGCTGACCTGTATTCATGTTATCTTTCTCACTCAAACGTAATTCATACTTAAAATAAATGTAATTGTTCTTTTCTGTTTTGATATTTCCATTACCCTTTTTCCATTATGTGACCAATATGTACTGTATACGTCAGGTTATATAACAAAAACGTACGGTATAAGTCAGATTATATAATCTGTGCATACTAGACAGGTTATGAATCCAGTAGGTACTGTATGTCTGGTTATATAAACATTATGTACGGTATTCAGATTATATAACCAGTACGTAGTGTATAAGTCAGGTAATATAACTAGTATGTACTGTAACTGTCAAGTTACATGACACAGCATAAACGACTGTAAGCATATATTATAACACATGTACAACAATTTTTTTATTTGAAGAAACATGAAAAGTACATAAACAAGTTCTTCATAAATTGACAACCGCTATGTATACAGAGCATACATGTCACGATTATCCAATGAAAAGCTTTGTTACAAAAAATGCAGTTCAATAAGTTGGCGAATATTCCGTGTTGTGTTTTCTTCAGAATCTTGCATTTTATTGAATAAATAAATAAATAAATAAATAAATCCCCCCGTCCCTAATTGTTAGATTAAGGTAAGCGATACAGCTCGGCCACAGCGCTCTTGTTTCAGGTTGTAATACTAACTTTACTATCAGGTTTAGTTGCTGAATTTATCATCTTACATTCAGTAAACCGTATAAGATAATTTAGTCTCATTCTTGTGCATACTAGTTCGCTTTTTAATTCAAACTGTAAACATTCTGTGAAAAAAATACAGAGCTTAATAAAATTTCACTGTTTTTTAATGTTTTTATTACATGTTAACAATATTATTATGAACGGATTTAACGTTAAATGAAAAAGAGAAAACTTGAGTTGCATATTCTAACTACACCAAGGAACGAAATTGCTCTTTAAATTTAAGAATGTCAAAAGGTAAAATCTTTTTATTTCTTTGTTTCTTTTTTAAAATAAAATGATTATCATATAAAAATTACATTTTACCCGTCTATCAAATTTCAAATAGAACTTCCACAATCGAGATGAATGCATATGTATAACAATAATATTATGCAAAAAGAAAATCAAGACATATATTCACAATTAAATCGAAGATCGATTTCGTAGTTTTGTGCGATTTTTACCACAACTGGAGGTAAATTCGATATAACGCTTTTCGTTTTTTTGTGTTTGTTTTTGTCCTTTTGCACAATGATTACCTAGAAAAATTTATTAAGCATTGATTTGAAATTTTGCACTCAAGTTGTTGGTCTATAGTTATATCAAATGGTACACACACCTTGACAAAACATTTCCAAATCGCCTCATATGCATAAAACAAGCCTCTTTGGAGTCTCTTTTATCTTTAAATCTGACAGACTATGCAATATCGAATTTTCGACCAAACACATTACGCAAAACTAGAAATTATGCATGTGATTTCCACTTTTCATATATACTGTACTCGAAAATTCAAATACTTGGAAGTTTTTTTTTTCACTGGAAAATTTTTAAACTAATTTCGAGTTTCAATCCAAAACTTAAAGCGAAAAGTAGCGATTTAAAGTTTTAAGTTTTTGCTTGAAACTCGAAACGTTGTCTTAAGAACGATTTTTGGAAACAGGATTCCGTAGACGGACAAACATCATGTCACTCCGATAGCCCACAATTTAATTTAACTACTCTCAAAGGTTTTCGCTCGACACTTGAATGGAAAATTTCCATAATCATAATCTAGCTATCACATTTTATGTAGAAAACTGTCCAATATGTAAAATATTGAATTTCATGAGGCGCGTAGTTAGAAATAATCTTTTTTTGTGCTAGAAATGTACAATTTTAATGTTTTTGCAATTATCTTTTTCTTACTTCCAAAACCCTATAGGTAGCCTCTTGAATAAGAGAATGTCCGTAGCATGGAATTTTCGTGTTTTGAAATATGACCAATTATGTACATGAACACAAAATATACCACTTACACAAAATGGTGGAATTACATGGTAAACGCATACAGATTACATCAATTTACATTTGGGATTTTTTTCAAGAAATAATGAAAATAATAAGTTTTCAAATGTGTTTAATCTCGGATATTTTAATGATTGACTGAGACAATCTATGACTTGAAGCACAGGAAATTGACATTCTATAAGCAAATAATTAAAAAATAACGGCAAATATACCCCTCTATACTTTAAATAAACACTGTGTTTATTTAAAGTATAGAGGGGTATATTTGCCGTTATTTTTTAATTATTTGCTTATAGAATGTCAATTTCCTGTGATTTAACCGAACTGAAAAAAGGAATAGCTGCATATGGCAGCGAAGACATTCATCCCTCATCAAGATTATTTCCACGAACTTGTTTACTTTTCAAGATCATTCGTGACAATGATGGTTTGACCACCGTTTTGAGCGAGATTTTGGCTTTTTTTGTCGGCTCTTATAAGTGCAACAATGCATATTGTTCTGTATAATTTCGATTTTCGGTAGGCAAATGACATAAACCTAACTTATTGTGATATAGAAAATTGAAAATAAACTGATAAAATGTGATTCAAGTCGTTTTTTATGAGGTAACGCCGATGTACGTGAATTGTGCTTCACGGTAACGCCGGAAAATGCGATATTTTTTATATAAGATATAGAATTATGACAAAGGTTTAACGCCTTTTATCGGCGAATATAGTCAAGTTATTTTCGACGGAGTCAATGTATTTTCTTCGTAACTTATTAAGAAATATATGATAATTAGATCTTAACAAACTTTCAGCATTTTGATTGCATATTGTAACTTCATACAATTTGACAATTGTTTCCCGAAATAAATTATTATTTGCAAACATGTTTCTCACGTCAGATCTTGTTAGAAAATAAGAACAATAAACTTCCTTTGCAATGTTAAAATGAATTAAAAAAATCATAGACAACAATCAAAGGAAGAAGTGTCTGTATATTTTATGCCTGAAATAATGCACCAGTAAAGCTTGAAAGTCTCCATATGTCCTTTATTGTGTTGGCGTGAAACCCTACCAAAAAATGGCTGTGGCAATTTGCTTTGTGAACTTCTGTGAAAATGGATTATTTATTTAATTTAATTTTTCTCTTATACATGTTTAAGGAAGTAACTTGAATTCAAAAGATATTTTTCTTAGAAACTATAATGCCCAAAATTTGTAAAAGCATTTAATTTACCTTACTAGTATTGTCCTCTGCTAAAGTTAAATAAATTTTAACTCTTGGGGTAAAGATTTACTCTACTCTTGGAGTTTCTTATTATATATGTTAACTTGTATATATTAACTTGTATGGGAAAACATATGAATCTACCATAAGAGCGTATGCTATGCATTACTATAGACGTTTACAAATCTAACAGGACTAATGACCCTAAAAGAGGCCACCAGTTCGGAGCCAGGTCACATCCATACAGAGTGACCAATAGCTCACTGTACAAATACATTAAATATCTAATACTAATCTCTCAGACTTTGAATGAACTGTTCCAAGTTCACAGCTGAGCAAAACCATTTCATAAATTTACCAGGTAAAGGGTGACATAGACTAAAGATAGGTTGAATATATTTTGGTTTCTTAACTCAATGTACATGTATATGGAGAGCTACTAGAGATGTGTTTGTGGAAGATTTTATCTATCCATGCCATGAAGGTCTAAAAGTGGACTTCTTCTTGTTTACTATGTCAAATAATTAATAAAGAGTGAGAACAATGAAAAATTCTATAATATAACAAAGCCCATTTTCATAACTACCATCTCAATAGATATTCTGTTGCTACCCCGTTGTTTCCTTGAGATGCTTCGTACTCACTTCAACAAAGACTTATATATTACGAAGCTTATAGCTCTGTGGTTTCAGGGACGGATTCGAGACTGTGTCTTTATTTTTTAAACAATCAAACAAAAATAAATTCTGTATAAAATGAATTAAGGTTTCCCAACAATAAAAAAATATTTAAAAAGTGCTGATACTCGCCGATTAATGACGTTAAACCTGTGTAGCAGTTCAGTACCATATATGAAAAATATTCGCATTTTCCGGCGTTACCGCGAAGCACTATTCACGTACATCGGCGTTTCCTCATAAAAACGACCTGAATCACGTTTTATCAGCTTATTTCAATTTTCTATATCACCAGAAGTTAAATAATGGTCACTTGCCTAACGAAAATTGAAATTATACGGTATAATATGCATTGTTGAACCTGTAAGAGTCGAAAGTAAGCCGAAATCTCGCTCAAAACGGTGGTTAAGCTATCATTTTCACGAATGATCTTGAAAAGTAAACAATTTCGTGGAAATAATCTTGATTAGGGATAAGGTGTAATCCTGTCAGGTATCAGCCATTTATTGCACAATTCTGCGTTACTTATTGCACGAATCGTGCGTTATTTTGACATTCCGGCGTTAATGGATATACACGGTGATTTAGTGTTAAAATGATTTTTTTTTTACTTTACTACAACTATCACGGATTTAAAATGTTGTGCAAAATTTGCCATTAGTATGTTTTTTTTTGATATTTACGCAACACAATGATATTTTCTTATTTTTGAATTGATATTTGTCACACCACAGGAGTCTGGAATTGTTCCTATATATATATAACATAACCAGCTTTTGTTTTGAATAGATGAATTTATATTCTCTATTGCATTTATGTAAATTATGTAAAATGCCTAATGGGCAAAGGAAAGACGTTTCATCATTCTTCGTGATGAGAGGTTACATTTTACTTAATCATTTTTTGTTGGATTCTTTTTTATGCCCCCGGGCATATAGTAATTGAACCGTCCGTCTGTCCGTCCGTCTGTCCGTCCGTCTGTCCGTACGAGGTTAACCTAGAACGGCAAGTTGGATTTTTCTTAAGTTCTACCTTTACCAATGGCTTCATAATTTACACACTTACTAATCCATACAACGTATATAATCTGGGCAAGTGACATAACTATGGCTTCCATTTGCACCAAGTTATGGCCCTTTTCAGCACTTAGAAAATAAATAATGGTTAACCTAAACCGGTAAGTTGAAAATATCTTATGTTCTATCTGAACTAATGGCTTAATAATTTTCACGATTACTTATCAATACAATGTACATGATATTGCCAAGTTATATCAATGTGCCATCCCTTTTCCCAGTAATTTCCCTTTTTATCACTTTTAAAATAGGGCCTTGTATGGTTAACCTATTCCGCCAAGTTGGATTTATCAAAAAAATTCACCTAATTACTTAATTTATTTAATGATATCTTTCATATTTGGTAGGTTGATACCATTAACGGTCCTCTAATTTTTTGTGGCGTTAGGCGTCTCTAGGTAAAGGTCAAGGTCACTTGTGTAAAAAAATAAATCTCAACATTTCTGCTCATACAGCCTTTATTTTTAAGTTAATGTCTTTCATGTTTATAATAGTCATACCAAGGGAGGTCCTCTTCCTTTTCCTTTAGTAAGGGGTCATTTGGGTCAAGGTCACCAATGTCAAAAATAGATTTTTACACTTTTACAGGTGTATTAACCTTATTCTATCGACAGATGTCTTGTATATTTTGTAGGAACATAAAATTGAGGTATTCTCATTTGGATGAAGGTATGGGTCAGTTGGGTCAAGGTCACCAGTGCTAAAAATAGATTTTTACACTTTTGCTCATACAGCCTTTATTTATTGACAGATTTGTATTATAATTGGAAGGAAGATAACTTACACGGTATTCTTCCTTTGGGTGGAGTTAGGGGTCAGTTGGGTCAAGGTCAACAGTGCTAAAATAGATTTTTACACTTTTGCTTGCCCATACAGCCTTTATATATTGACAGATTTATTTCATATTTGGTAGGAAAATAAGTTGCATGATATTCTTCCTTTGGATGGAGTAAGGGGTCAGTTGGGTCAAGGTCACCAGTACTAAAAATAGATTTTTTTACACTTTTGCCCATACAGCCTTTATTTATTGACAGATTTATTTCATATTTGGTAGGAAAATAACTTGCATGATATTCTTCCTTTTGATAGAGGTAGGGGTCAGTTGGTCAAGGTCAATGGTGCCAATTACAGATTTCTACACATGATTGGTTTTCTTCATGAACTGCGATAATTTTCTTGCATCTCGTAGTAACAAATTGTTCTTTCTTATCATTTAAAAAAGTGTTAACAATTAATGAAGGCATTTACTTACCGAGTTTATTAGCTTTTGAGAGAAATAATCAAGATGAAAAGGGTAAGATGGAAAAGAAACTGAAGGATAGAGTAAAACATGCTCAGGTGAGAAAACACATACAAATTAGCTACTTCACTCTCTAAAATTAAATTATTGACAACAGTGAGCGCATGGGCATTTGTGTTTATCAAACACAGATTCTTGTGTTTTTTGTTTGTTTTGCTTTTATTTTTGACAATTTTCCACAATACCCTGTGGTTATGTACAAGCTTATTTCACTACACGGGGTACGCTGTCTTATATTAATGTGTTACACGTTTAATATTGGACTTACACATTAATATTGGACACCTACCTGTACTGTGTAATAGAAAGAGCATCGAAACACGAGGCTATCTGATTTGCACGAGGGGGCGTAGCCCCCGAGTATTTATCAGATTGCCGAGTGTTTTGATGTTCTTTCTCTTTTGTATCATAGTTAAACATAAAAACACGTTCCCTGTTGTCACAATATGAAACCCCAGAAAAAAGAACAAATGAACGAGCATTTGAATATAATATCGCTTCCCTTTCTCTGTCGTCATAATTTGTAAACCCCAGCAAAAATGAGCCAATCAATGGGCTGCTCTTGAGTGCGGGTAACTTATACCTGCACTCAAGTTAACGCACTGTGCATGTATATGTATACGATTAAACTCTGACACATTTTCAACAGAAAGGTCTTAAAACTATGATACTAAAATTGCATCATAGTTTGAGGACCTTTCTGTTGATAATGTGTCAGAGTTAAATCGTATACATATACATGCACAGTGCATTAACTGGAGTGCAGGTATTAGTTATCCGCACTCCAGAGCATGCCCATTGATTGGCTCATTTTTGCTGGGGTTTACTTATTGTGACGGAAGAAAAAGGGAAAGCGACAGAAATATCATATTCAGATGCTCGTTCATTGGTTACTTTTTGCCGGGGTTTCATATTGTGACAACAGGGGACGTGTTTTTATGTTTGACTATGATACAAAAGAGAAAGAAAACCAAAACACTCGGCAATCTGATTTATGCTCGGGGGCTACGCCCCCTCGTACAAATCAGATGGCCTCGTGGTTTCGGTGCTCTTTCTATTACATACAGTACGGTCAGAACAAAGGAATAACGTCATAGTAGTAATTTAAAATACAGTTGACGCAATGCATACAAAAGAGATGTAATAAATGCAATAATTTGCAATAATAATGATGATTGATTGATTTTTTTAAGAAATAAAATTTTAAACAGCTTATAAACATAGTATTAACAGTATTTCAGGCAATGTATGGTGGCTGAGTTCTGCCATTTCTTGTATTCGTGTCTTCGCCCTTCAAAAGTCGAAAGCGAAGACACGAAAACACGACAGTATGCTCACTTTTCGTGTCTTCGCCTTTGCGTTGACGTTCTGAATATATAAAGTGACAGGCTTTGTAACAATGGTTACACACACCACATGTCATATATTGGAAATTTTGCATTACACATCACATATGATATATTTGAAACTTTGCGTTTATTCCGTATACTCTCATATGTCTTTATTGATTTGATCATAAAGATCTGTTCCGTTCTGTTCTGTTCTGAAAAATGCTAACTTGCAAAACAAGGGGCATTATTCTAAAAGCAATAAAGAGTTATGCCCCTTTTCAACTCAGATATGTTTTTGTCAAAATTGTCTGTTTAGAAGAAATATTTCAAAAGTATGAAAGATATTAATATGAATATCAAAATACTTTGTCATGACAAGGAACAGTTGAAATACAAATGACGTTATTCTGAAATCTGTACTTTTGGAGTTTTGTCCCTTTTTGACTTTTTGTTAAAAAAACTAATTATTGTTAGTAGGATGATTTCAAAACTATCAAAGCTATCAACTTGAGACTTGCAATTCTTGATAAACATGACAAGGCGCAGTTGTAAGACAAGGGGCATTATCCTGAAAGCAATACATTTAATATATACTATAGTAAAATTGTTGTTGCAAAGTATATTTTCCTCAAATTATCGTAAATTGTCATCGAAGTGGAAACATAAACTTTAAGCATGAAACATGTAAGATGCATATGAATAAGTAACATAATTATCTGTTCAAATTCCGACAGGTTTATGTATGTTGAATTGCTTTTTAAGATGTCAATAAAAATAAAATGCACATGTTTTATGCATATTTACCTAATGGGAATATACCCATCAACATCGCCACGTTCTATTTCAAGTTTATATGTACCTATATGTGTTTATTGGAAAAGTATTAGCATTACTCATGGTCATATAAATGCTTGTTTGATCATTTTGAATACGGAAAAAGGCGGAAAAATGCCGAACTTTTACGAAATGATGACGTGGCGACATGGCCGAGTGGTTAACGCGTCGGACAAGTAATCTAATGATCGCTAGCTGCACGGGTTCAAAACCCCTTGAATGCAAGTCGCTCTATCCTTGAGAAAGAAACTAAACTCATTGCTCAGTACGTAATAGTTATAGTACATGAAACGAGTTAGTTACGAGGATATAACACTGGCTGGGGCGACATCAAGGGGTGTTTCTGCTAAAAAATGGCGAGGCCGTTAGGCCGAGACAATTTTTTTTTGCAGAAACATCCCGAGATGTCGCCCCAGCCAGTGTTATACCCCCGTAACTAACGAGTTTCATATACTATAACTGTTTTATCGCAATGACATGTTTTCTTTTTTGTAATAGAAACAAATAAATAAATAAATCGTTAGCTACATTACAGTTATTTATGATAAGGCAGTTTTTTTTTCAAGTTGTTTTCGCTGCCGCAAAAAAAAAAAAAAATATATATATATATATACAAAAGACATCCAATGTTAGAGGCGGATTGTAAACTGTCAAGATTAAAGGCTTTTTTTCAGAGGAAATAGTTCATTCTGCGGATGTGCCTTTTGATTAAATGAGAGTAAATTTCATTTCATTAATTATCTTTGTTTATATTTTACATTGTATTTTACAATAAAAAACAATGATCAATTTATAAACCAAATTATGATGTATGTATTTAATAATATGTTAATTACAGAGTGTGAGTGCCACGATCAGAAGCAGGGACCTAGTGTTGATAAAAGAGCCAGACGGAAGTTACTGACAGCATGTGTCCTTTCTCTACTGTTTATGACTGCTGAAATCATTGGCGAGTTACAGTTTTGTTTTATTGATATTTATTTTAATTACTTATTTAGTTTTCTTGAAAAAACCATAAAATATACTTCTGTAACAAATTAAATGTTCCCTAACATTATTTTAATGCCCCCAGATATATTTTAGTTAAATGAAAGCAGGTTATATGACATATATAAATGGTTGTTTACCTATATAACCCGATTCGCTTATATGTTTCCACTCAATAACTAGAGAACATTAGATCCAAAGCCTTCAAATTTCATAGTTTGATCACCCTTATTAAGTAGAAGTATATATGTGATGCTCAAGGTTAAAGTGACCGTGAATGTGTAAACAATTTTCGTCCAATGACTTGAATACCATTGGACTAATAATATTCAAACAAAGGATGCTCAACCTTATTTATTTTCAAGACCCTTATTGGTGTAGGTGGCAAAACACGAAAAATTCGTCAAAGTCAACATTTTCTCCGCCATGCTCAAGGCGAAAACACGATAACACGACAAAGTGATGAATTTGTCGTATTTTCGTGTTTTTCCTGACTCCCCGCGGAGCAAAATGCGACATGGCATAAATCAGGCACCATGATATCCAAATGGCAATCGATTAACTTTAAAGGTTGAAGGAACTCCATTATAACATCTTTAAAACATTTCATTAATAAAGCAAGTTTTAGCATCAAATGAAACATGTACATCAGTCACCTTTGCAGTCTGACCGCACTCTATAATGATTGTAGCTTATTTTAGCTCCTCTGTTTGAGCTATCATGATCGAGGCAACCTCGTCGTCGTGAAAAATATTTATTGTAGCCCATTACTCAACGACAACAACAAGGTATCAATATTAAACTTGTAATGGTTGCTTATCATGATAAGGCATAGAAGTTTGACAAGGGCCATAATTCTGAATTAACCTATAGCTCTTCAGCGCTTCTTATGTAAAATTCTTCCAAGTATAATTTCCAATAACCGTAAATTATACGATACCCAGACTATGGTATAATTTTCAGTTTTGAAAATTATACCATAGCAAACTAACCTGAAATAAAATAAAACACAAAACAAGAAGCAAGGTACAATCCTCAAGGCTATCAAAGCGGCTTGTCTCAGAACATTCTAACGCCGTTGGCAATGGTATATTCATGGATTTTTTGTCTTGATTTTCAGAAAGCAAAATGTTGCTTTGATCACTTTCGTCCATGTTGATTGATATTTCGTTGATAAAGTCCTCGACATTTTGTGTTAGAAGAAAATTCACTCCAACTGTATCAATCCCCAGATCTGTCTCAGCCTGATCAAGGTACTGAGATAAAGCCATATCTTCTTCATAAATGTCCAGATGTTGAGACAAAATTTTGTCTTCTAAATTTTCTGTGAACGACAAATTGTCATTCCAAGCCATGCCGAATCATGTGAATTGAAGTAAAACTTTAAAATGAGACAGATGACTGAATAGAGAAAAGGGTCCATGCCGCTACCAATGAAAATGTAGCTTCCACGCGGGGAAAAATCAGCCCATTATTTTGATTGACAGCTCATTTCACGTCTTTGCTGCTATGCAAATTCAGATCAAAGGGATAAGATTTTCTGGGCGGAGCAATAGGTTAAAACAGTAGCGTCATGTTATTTTGATTGACAGCTCATTTTACGTCATTTCTGCTCTGGAGTAAGTGTTTCTGGGCGGAGCTATAGGTTAAAACAGATACACCATTGGTGCGTTGACGATTTCTGGGTTTGCGTAAATTATACCATAATCACGTGACCTTTCTTATGCCTTGACCTCACTCGACGAAATCACGTGACCTTTCTTATGCGACTTCGTCTCGTGAGGTCAAGGCATAAGAAAGGTCACGTGATTATGGTATAATTTACGCAAACCCAGAAATCGTCAACGCAGCAATGGTATATCTATTACATATATATTCTTTGAGTTATGCCCATTTTTAACTTAGAATCTTTTAACAAAAAAAAGCGTTTACATTGCATGCGCTGCTCTTGTTGAATGTTAACAGTGAAATCCCTTATACTTGGAATGGAACTGTCTAACCATGGCAGATATTTTACGCAAATTCAGCAGGTTTTATTTTTTTCACAGGTGGATATTTAGCAAACAGTCTAGCCATAGCATCAGACGCTGCTCATTTGTTAACAGATCTGGCCAGCTTCTTGATAAGCCTTCTGGCTTTGTATTTTGCTTCAAGACCGCCAACGCAAAAATTGAGCTTTGGCTGGTACCGAGCAGGTATTTGATTGATGTGAATTTAATAAAAAAAGAATCGATTACTCGTGAATATTGATTTTCTATTACTAGTATGTCACTCATTTTGAAATTGAGTCACCTTTGCTCGACATTTGCTACGCCCTTTTCGTAATTTGTTTGAATAGAAATCTGAATATTTTACCAATGTACGGGGAAGTGAACATCTTTTAATAAACAGACAAGCCACACAAACACGAACATTCAGTAATTATTTATTGCATACGTTTCGGCTGTATGCCTTTTTTAAACATCTTTGAATGGCATTTTTAATCGAATATAAAACAAAAAATTGACAGTTGATGCAGTTTTAAATCAGTATATATGATCATTCAGTCAGGGAATTTAACTTTGATTAAACTATATAAATAGTTCGAAACAGAAAGTTATTGTTCTTTAATGTAGTTTTTAAGTTGTAATCAAATGATATGAACAAGAAAATTGTTCATTCAAATCTAATTTCCCACCTTGGTAAAAATACTGTTTTCTTACTTTCCTTTTCATCTTCTTAAAATACAGAGGTACAATCTCAATCGGAACATCCAGATCTCGGCTATTATTCATAAAGATTGACGGAAAGGGCCGGAAATTTGCGATTTGGTATAATCTACGTAATGTATCTAACTATCTATCAAAATGACGTTACGTAATTTGGCTTGTTTATCTAGTCAACACACGTGCACTTAAGTACTTTGATGTTATAATTATATATTTTTCTATATGTGAACTTAAAACTTTGTGGGGATATTTAGTTTCTATTCTGTTAAATTTATTCTATTGACTTCGTTTCAGAGATTCTAGGAGCGTTAGTGTCAATTCTTCTACTATGGGTGATAACGGTTGTGTTATGTTACATGGCTGTGATAAGGGTCATCAAGAGAGAGTTCGAGGTCAACGCCACCATCATGCTTATAACCGCAGGCTGCGGAGTGGCATTTAACCTCGCGTAAGTTGGGTTCACATAAGTTTTTATATCCCATACTTGAGGATTTAGTTTATGCAGCGTTTATCCGACCTTTCGTCCGTCTGTACTTCTGTCCCAACTTTGTTCCGGACCATAACAAAGTCCGGAACAAAGTTGAGAAGGAACTTTGTCATGTATTGATATGCTTTAAATATATTTGTATTAATGTGTTGCGCATTGAGATGAAGAGTCGTGCGCAAGATCTAGGTCTGGAGCACAAAGGTCAAGGTCACACTTTGGTTTCAAAGGTCAATTTTCATAGGAATGCACTGATGCTGTGTTCGATCAATAATTCTGTCATTCCCGGATGGATTTATACATTACTAAGCATAAATGTGTTAAACATTACGCCGATGTGTTGCGCTCAAGAATCAGGCCCCAAGATCAGAGGTAAAGGTAACTACTTGTAGATTCAATGTCATAAGCACTGCCCCCCCCCCCCGCCCTAAAAAAATAAAAGAGAGAGAGAGAAATACATACTGTAGTACATATATATTTAGTAAACGTTTGCAACTCGCCGCTCATTTTCAGCACTCATCTTAATATGAACTCTTAACATTTTTTTACCAAATTTTAAAATCTTGGTACCAAATGGTAGTGAAGTGATTACACTTTAAGGAAATAAAACTGCCATTTCAATGATTTTAAGTAAAAAGTAGATATTTAATATCAAAGTCACCGCAAGTGAGAAACAACAGAGATTTTACCGCTGGATGAAAATAACCCGACTGAAGGGCATTTTATTCGAAATGAATAAATAATTTTTGTATTAGGCATTTAAATGTGATAAAATTAAATATTATTTGTAATAACTGTTCAATCAAATCATCATATGAAACTATATAATGAACCTTTTTTTCCGATATGTCAAATTCTTAATCGTAATGAGTAATAGTAACTAGTGCATCAGATTGCCACTCTTTATTTTTGTACAGAGTATTTTCATTGGTCTGAGGTTTTCACATGACCAATGAACGTAGGTATTTGTCAGGCTGCTTTCGTCTCTAACAGCTTACCCGGAAGTTTCATTTGTTGGTTGCCGGCATACACGTCTTGCGGCGAGCTCTATTTGAAACCATAACGGTACTTATCTTAGGCAATATTCTGTACCATACTTATTACTGTTGAAATTCAGAATGGGTCTAACATTACACCAGGGCAGTCACGGTCATTCTCACGGTGAACACGGTGCTGACAATAACGGCATGACTTTGTCTGATTCAGACAAGGAAAGGTTGACGTTAACGTCATTTGATTGTGAGCAGGGGAACGCCAGAACACCGCAGACTTCATACGGTGGCCTTTCTATTAATGGAACAGGTATTTGTGTTTTATTTCGTAGGAAATACAATGGACATCATTTTTAATATTCAATATTTAGTATTGAAATCCTATACCACGGGGGAAGGAACTGTTACACGACGGATGGAGTTCTTAAGATAACTTGTTTGGAGTTCAAATGATAACTTGTTTGGAGTTCAAATGATAACTTGTTTGGAGTTCAAATGATAACTTGTTTGGAGTTCTTATGATAACTGTGACGGAGTTCCTGGAAAACGTTACTGATTTTTGTGGAAAACTTTTCTATATACTTGGAGAACTCACGTGAAAAATGGTTACTTTTACCTTTAAATGGGGAGTTTGAGGTGCTTAATAAAACTTTGATAATTAAGCTCGTCCTACATATTGTATTATGTTTTAGAAAAAACATTTTAGGCCATTTTTCATCGCTTTTTTTTTTAAAAAAAAAATCTGATAGTTTTGAGTAAAATTTCCAAATTACTTGCTCATTTGTACATATTGACCTTTTCATTTGTGACCTTCTTCATTGCTTAACTTAATTACCTAATTATAATGAAGAGTTGCGAAGGCTAATAAATTTATACCAGATTTTTCAAATGTCACGAATTTCTTAATGTGTAAGCGGCCGGATAGCTCAGTCGGTGGAGCCGCGGTACGGTATTCCGAGGGTCCCGGGTTCGAGTCCCAGTCAGGCTGCACATTTTTCTCACCCTGTGACAATAACTCAAAATATGTCCTGGAGTTCTTATGATACCTATTGTTACTGCCAGTGTGTTTCTTGTGCTTAATTACGCCATGTTTAAGTGTATTTTATTAGTCAATAAGTGTGTAAATCATTATGAAGCATAGTATACTTATCATTTGCACAAACATATTTCAGTTCAAGAGATATTTTTCTTACCTATATCTTGTGCTCTTTTGTTATTGTTTGTGTTTTTTTTGTGTTTGTTTGTTTGTTTGTTTTTTTTTTTCATTTTATTAGGATGACTGTAAACTGTATCTTCAAAATAAGTTATTTTGGTCTCCAAAATATCTTTAATATCATAAAGGACGTCACCGATTACATAATGAACATAATATTATTCATAATTCAAACGATATTTCATTTTAAAATTTCAATTTCCCTTCACAGCAGACGAGATTTCGGAGGGAAAACAGGATGGACATTCCCACAAGTCTAATATAAACATTTCGGCATCATTTCTACATGTGATGGGAGATCTCCTTCAAAGTATAGGCGTTCTTATAGCAGCACTGTTTATCTATTTTAAGGTAATACAGAATGTTTTTTAATCATTTGTTTTAACCATAGGCACTTTGTTTCGGGATAAAAAAAACTTTTTTGGGAGGTTTGTAGTACTCAAATTGAATTGAATGTAACGAATTTTTAACGCAGATATCTCTATTTTAGAACCGTCATTTTTCGGATGTTTCTAAAATAATTTCGTTACATTCAATTCAATTTGAGTTCTACAAACCTCGCAAATTGGTTTTTATCCAAAAAACCAAGTGCCTATGGCTTTAAACACTGTAATATTTACGGTCTTTACCATAATATATTTAGTTACATGAAGATAAACTTATCGCGTCATATTGTCTATATCATTTTTATGCATTATAAAGTATTTATTACACTTCACGCAAACTTTTTACTATATGACGTTTCGGAAATCATCCGGTGCAATATTCTCCAAGGGAGAGTAATCTATATAGATTTAAGAAACCGTAATGTTGTAGTTCTCTCCCTTGGCTGCTCTGGTAAGATAAAAATAACACATGTGACATGCGTTTTAAGCTCGACTATTCGTAGAATAATCGAGCTAATGCAGTCACCCATTTGTCGGCGTCGGCGTCGGCGTCCCTGTGGTTAAGTTTTTGTATGTAAGCTGGTATCTCCATAACTACTGAAGGGAATGGATTGAAACTTCACACACTTGTTCTCTGTGATTATCTAAGATGATTGGCACAAGTCCCATAACTCTGATTTGCTTTTTTACACAATTATGCCCCTTTTTCGACTTAGAAATTCTTGGTTAAGTTTTTGTATGTAAGCTAGTGTCTCCATAACTACTGAAGGGAATGGATTGAAACTTCACACACTTGTTCTCTGTGATTATCTAAGATGATTGGCACAAGTCCCCATAACTCTGATTTGCTTTTTTTACATAATTATGCCCCTTTTTCCGACTTAGAAATTCTTGGTTAAGTTTTTTGTATGTAAGCGCGTATCTCCATAACTACTGAAGGGAATGGATTGAAACTTCACACACTTGTTCTCTGTGATTATCTAAGATGATTGGCACAAGTCCCATAACTCTGATTTGCTTTTTTACATAATTATGCCCCTTTTTTGACTTAGAAATTCTTGGTTAAGTTTTTGTATGTAAGCTGGTATCTCCATAACTACTGAAGGGAATGGATTGAAACTTCAAACACTTGTTCTCTGTGATTATTTAAGATGATTGGCACAAGTCCCATAACTCTGACTTGCTTTTTTACATAATTATGCCCCTTTTTCGACTTAGAAATTCGTGGTTAAGTTTTTGTATGTAAGCTGGTATCTCGATAACTACTGAAGGGAATGGATTGAAACTTCACACACTTGTTCTCTGTGATTATCTTAGATGATTGGCACAAGTCCCATAACTCTGATTTGCTTTTTTACATAATTATGCCCCTTTTTCGACTTAGAAATTCTTGGTTAAGTTTTTGCGTTTAAGCTGGTATCTCCATAACTACTGAAGGGAATGGATTGAAACTTCACACACTTGTTCTCTGCGATTATCTTAGATGATTGGCACAAGTCCCATAACTCTTATTTGCTTTTTTACATAATTATGCCCCTTGTTCGATTCATAAATTCGTGGTTAAGTTTTTGTGTGTAAGCTGGTATCTCCATAACTACTGAAGGGAATGGATTGAAACTTCACACACTTGTTCTCTGTGATTGTATTGAAACTTGAAGGGTTTGTACCTTTTCGTACAATTTTATGTATTCATATAGGTAAGCATTATTATACTCAATGAAACACCCTTGTGACAAATTTTCGAATAGTCGAGCGTTACTGTCCTCCGACAGTTCTTGTTTATGATACCACTGTTAATATTGTGAATGATCTGTCGTCATATGTTTGTAATATACGAATTCAGGTTATGATCGCATGTTACGATTACCACGTTTAAGTCAAAATATTTTAAAAATTTGACAGTTTAAAACGATTTTACAAACAATATATTTTTTGTTGGGCTATTCTTGAAAGTTACAACACAGCAATGTATCCGGAAATGGATCATGCTGTTAAATTGTTGACCATGACCGAAACTACCATGATATTACCATATATGCCGTGATATATCATGAGGGCACGAATACTGTCACTTAGAACAAGCGCAAGTTATCTTACACCCGTATATAATAATTGACGTGCAATGTATGAACTATAGTCTATTTTGTCTACAAAATTGTATATGGATCGCGTCAACGACGCCATGCATGGCCAACAAGCTTGATACTTTACTCTATAAAACTGAATTTTCTTACCTTACGATTAAAATAGCTTTAAAAAATCTTTAAAGGTACAAGCAATTAATTCCAGTTAATTTTAAAACTGTATAGATTTAAATAAATGTGATTCACTTAAAACACGTAAATAAAAGTCATTTTTCTATAAATCTATATCTAAACAAGAGCCATGTCAACATGGCCATCCCCCGCCGAATGTGTTTGCTCATTGGAAGAATGTATATGTAGTAGAGCGGAATAATTCCATTTTAAGAGGTCTTTTGGTAATGAAAACTGATGGCTATAATGATTACAGATTTGAAACTTATGTGAATACCGATGGCTGAAAATAACAAAGGGCAATTACTGAAAAATAATGCAGGGTAGGTTATCATTCTTGTGTGCTGCATCCCTCCTCAGTAAAATCTATCCACCTATGAAATTTCAAGTTGATACCTCAAATACTTTTTGAGAAAAAAATTGAATTGAAAAATTAAGTATGAAAAAGAACAAAGGGCAATAACTCAAAAATTATAAAAGGTAGAGTTATCATTCTTGTGCAGTGCACACCTCCTGAGTGAGATCTATGCACCTATGAAGTTTCATTTTGATATCTCAAAGGCTTTTTGAGTTATGCTCTGGACAAAAATTAATTTTGAAAAATAACAAAGGGCAATAACTCAAAAATAATGCAGGGTAGAGTTATCATTCTTAAGCACTGCACTCCTCCTCAATGAGATCCATCCACCTTTGAAGTTTCAAGTTGATACCTCAAATACTTTTTGAGATAAGCTCTGGACAAAATAGCATAAAAAAAACAAAGGGCAATAACTCAAAAATTGTATAGGAAGAGTTATCATTCTTGCGCAGAACATTCCTCCTCAATTAGATCTATCCCACCTATGACATTTCATGTTGATATCTCAAACACTTTTTGAGTTATGCTCCACTCAGGTGAAAAATTAGGTATGAAAAATAACAAAGGGCAATAACTCAAAAATTATGAAAGGTAGAGTTATCATTCTTGTGCACTGCCACACCTCCTGAGTGAGATCTATGCACCTATGAAGTTTCATGTTAATATCTCATAGGCTTTTGGAGTTATGCTCTGGACAAAAATCAATTTTGAAAAATAACAAAGGGCAATAACTCAAAAATCCTGCAAGGTAGAGTTATCATTCTTGTGCACTGCACTCCTCCTCAATGAGGTCTATCCACCTATGAAGTTTCAAGTTGATAACTCAAATACTTTTAGAGATATGCTCCGGACAAAAATGTCGGACGGAAGGACGGAGGGACGGACGGAAGGTCGGACGGACGGACGGAGACTATTTCTATATCCTCTGCCGAAAAATTTCGGCGGGGGATAATAAGGCGCAAATCATGGGTAAAATACATTCTTTAATCTTTATGCAAATCTATTTATTTTATTTTTCCAGCCTGAGTGGAAACTAGCTGATCCAATTTGTACATTTGTATTTTCTGTGATTGTAATTGGCACAACAATAGCAATTCTTAGAGATATATTGCTTGTTTTAATGGAAGGTATGACCTTATTTTATGACACATATTTTGTACTATACTATTTTACCTTCTGATAACATTTAACCCTTGTTTATATCATTTTTATACGCCGGCGTATCTTGTTATGCATTTTGCAGTCCGTCTGTCCGACTGGCCGTCTGTCAACAATTTCGTTTCCACTTGACCGATGGAAGGAAAATGACTTACTTGGCAAAAATGTTTACCATTATGAGACGATGTGCAGAGTTTGACTTCATCAGACCAAGGTTACATTAAGTCACTCACATTAATTTTACATAGACTTACATTATATGAAATGACCGAAAAAACAGACCTTAAAATTGAGTTTTCATCATAGATATGTGATTTTTCTGGGAGAATGACATGCCTGATACATAAAACTCATCTCGTTATATAGGGTAGCCAACCAATTTTTTCATGAAATGACTTCAAAGAGGATTACCCCCCCCCCCCCCTTTCACTGTAATTCACTGCTGATCACAGGACTGACATATACTATTTTAAAATGTAAATATCAGAGTACAAAGAACTGTTAGTTTCGAAAATAGTTTTTATACTTATACATAATACCTTCTCATCCAATCACATAATGTCCCATTGAATCTTACTGTTTCCCTGCACTTTCTTTCTTAGCCAATCGCTGTCCATGTAACAATACGATACCCTGACCATTATGTATGAATTTTAAAATTTCGTTTCGGCTCTGTATTTCGAGGTTAAGTTAAGTACATCTTGTAAACGCAAAGCACTTAATACAAAACTGTACCGTAAATGTCGTCTTGCACTTTAAAGCCACATACGGTCACATTTATTGATATTTCAATACTCAGAAGGGTAAAAAACTTTTGAAAATAATATTAGTTACTCAAAGCAGCAGCAGTTAAAATAATGTTGATAAATAAATTAAATTTTGCAAACAATGGTGCTATATGAAAATTTAATATAAATCATTGTGAGCTTTAAGTGTTGTCTATAATATGGGCTTTAGATAAAACTCCAATTTTTACTTTATTTATATTTTTGTAAGAAAGTCTCAATCAATGCAATGTAATTTTTAAAGTTTTTTTGTGTCTTTTTTCAGGAACTCCACGCCATTTAGATTTCAAAACTATTCATCAAAGTTTAAAAAGCATACCGGAAGTGGAAGATATACATGACCTGAGAATATGGTCGCTATCAATGGATAAAATAGCGCTATCCGTACATATAGCCGTCAGTAAGTAGCACTTTGTCCTGTCTGTACAAAAAAACTTAGCCCCTTTTTGTGATTTTATGTTCGTGATTACGTGTTGAAGGCTTTGAAATGATGTACGCTGACATTATGTATGGTTTGATATTAATGATGTACATTGTGATATGATATACGCTGGTATATTGTACACCATGTGATGATATACGCCGTGATATGATTATTGCTGTGATATGGTACCGTACGCTATGATATCATAGATATACGCTCTGAAGATGTGTATTGTGATATGATATAAGTTTTGTTATTATATACGTGTGATGGTGTATCCTTTGATATAACGTAATATGCTATAATATGCTGTATGTTGTAATATAATGTTTTCTGTGATATGATGTACGCATGATGATGTACGCTATGATGATATAATGTCCACTGTGACGACATGTACGTGATGATAATTTATGCTGTGATATGAAGTATGCTGTGGTATGATGTTTCATTAATATAATGTCTTCTTTGACATATTATGTTGGCTTTGACCATATATGCTGTGATATGATGTTCGCTATGATGCGATGTATGATACCAATGAAATACGCCGTGATGTTATACACTATTTTATTGAGTATGCTGTGGTATGATGTTCGCTATGCTATGATGTTTCGTTGATATAACGTTCGCTGTGACAAGATATGTACGGAATAATTTATGCTGTGATATGATTTCGCTGTGGTACTGTACTATGATGTACATTATGCTGATGTATAATTTGATATGATGTTTCGTTGATATAATGTCCGCTGTGACATTATGCACGCTATGATTATATGATTTTGCTGTGATATAATGTTCACTGTGGTATTATGTTGTTGTGAAACGATGCACGTTATGATATAATTTATAAACTCTGATGATATACGCTGTGTTATGCTGTGATATGATTTATTCTTACTGTGATATAATTTCAGGTAAAACAACAGATACAATGGTAGTGTTAAAGAAAATACGGAGTTTAATTAGGTCACAATTTGGAATTACAGAGACAACGATTCAGTTTGAAGAATATATGCGTGACATGGAGGATTGTTCTCATTGTAAAGACATTTAATTGGAAGTACAGGAGCACGGTCTTTCTAAAAATATATATATACTCATACATGTATATAAATAAATAAATAAAAAGGCTTTCTCAAAAGTAACGGCTTTCTCAAAGTAACGGCTTTCTTAAAGTATCGGCTTTCTCAAAGGTAACGGCTTTCTCAAAGTAACGGCTTTCTCAAAGAAGGGGGTACTGATAAGACAGAGACTGTAGTCAACTTCTTTTATATTTTACAGGGAAATTGTTATTGTTTTCTTTTTTATATTTATTGTTTTAATGTTTTTTTTCATAAGAGAATTGCTTTACCATACCCATTTTCAGTAGTAAAAGGGAATTAAATGAGGGAGGGGGTTGATGTAATGGAATAGAGAAAATAAGAATCCCTTAAGAAAGTCCAAAACGGCAAAATTGAAAATATTACATGCTCGGTTTAAATGAGTCTATTCATGGAGCCTACTGTCAAGTGCAAACTACCTTCCACGCCCCCTAGTACCGGCTTAAGCAGAATTCAACATTTAAACATGAAAATGTATAATTTTGAATTTAGACACATCCGTAAATGTGTTCATACGGCGGTTATCATTGAACCTTCAATGTGACACTTCCGTGCCATTCCAGTAATAGAAACGTGTGCCCTAAACAAGAAAACAATGGGCGGAACTAAACAAAATATAATTTTGAAAGGGGATCAGAGGTTTTAAGCCTGCATATCACATATAAGAAGCCAAAAGACAAAGTTAACAAGAACGTGTTTGTTAAACACAAATGCCCCCGGCTCTGATTCTTATCAGTAGCAATATTTAAAAAAAATATTTACCACCTTAGGTATGTTCCATGTAAGTATGAGACATTGAGACAAAAACAACAACAAAACAACAAAGGCTGTATAAAAAAGTGTAAAAAATCTATTTTTAGCACTGATGACCTTGACCCAAATGACCCCTAACTCAATACAAGGATGCAAGTTATCATTCTTTCATATATGAAAAAATATCAGTTAAAAGAAAGGTTGTTTTAGCAAATGTGTAGAAATCTTTTACTGGCCTTCTTGACCTTAACCCACTGACCCTAAACTCAATTGAAGGAAAAACATTTTTAAGTTATTTTCCAACCAAAAATGAAAGACCTCTGTCCATAAATAAAGGCTCTATTGGCAAAAGTGAAAAATCTATTTTTAACACTGGTGACCTTGAACCAACAGACCCCTACCTCAATCCAAAGGAAGAAGACCACGCAAGTTATCATCGTACCAAATATAAAAATAAAACATCAGTCAAAAAAAATAATGGCTAAATCAGCAAATGTGTAGAAATCTATTTTTGGCATCCTTGACCTTGACCCACTGACCCCTTGATCAAAAAGAAGAATATCATGTAAGTTATTTCCTACCAAATATGAAATACATCTGTCAATAAATAAAGGCTGGATGGACAAGTGTAAAATCTATTTTAGCACCTGACCTTGACCCAACTGACCCCTAACTTCATCCAAAGGAAGAATACTATCCTACAAAATATGAAATAAATCTATCAATAAATAAAGGCTATATGGGCAAAACTGTTAAAACCTATTTTTAGCACTGATGACCTTGAACCCTACCTCAATTAGAAGGAAGAATACCATGCAAGTTATCTTCCTTCCAAACATGAAAAACATCTGTCAATAAATAAAGGCTGTATGAACAAAAATGAAAAATCTATTTTTAGTACTGGTGACTTTGACCCAACTGACCCCTAACTCCATCCGAAGAATTTTTTTTTAATTTCCTCCAAACATAAGAGACATCAATAGAATAAGGTAAATCCACCTGTAAAGTATAAATATCTTTTTTTGACATTTGTGATCTTGACCCTGACCCAAATGACCTCTAACTAAATCCAAAGGAATCATAGCAGTTTGAATTAAACATGAATGACATCAACTTAAAAATGAAGGCTGTATAAGCAAAAATGTTTCAATTTGTTTTTTACACAAGTGACCTAGACCTTGACCCTAGGGACCCCTCTCTCCATAAAAAAGTAGAGGACCATTTAAGGTATCCACCTAACAAATATGAAATGTCATTAAATAAATGAAGTAATTACGAGAAATTAAGATAATTCCAACTTGCCGGAAAAGGTTAACCTTAAATGGCCCTATTTTTGAAGTGATAAAAATGGAAATGACTGGAAAAATGGATGGCACAGTTATATAACTTGGCAATATCATGTACTTTGTATTGATAAGTGTGGAAATTATAAAGTTATTAGTAATGATATAACTTAAGATCCAACAGTTACTTGCCGTTTTAGGTTAACCAATTATTCATTTTCTGAAAAGGGCAATGTCTTGGTAAAAATGGAAGCCGTGGCCCTGATCATGGACATTGTGTGGATAAGTAACTGTTTGAAGTAAGAAGCCATTGGTAAAGGTAGTACTTAAGAACAAGAGGGCCAAGATGGCCCTAGATCGCTCACCTGACCCATCAATCTCATCCGAACAATTACCTAGACAAGCATGTGACCAAGTTTCATGACAGGTGAGTCAAAAATGTAACCAATGGAGTGTTAGCAAGGATTATCCATATTTGAGCAGTGTGACATTGTTTTTGACTCCAGGTGACCTATTTTCGAACTTGACATAGAAATCATCAAAACAAACTTTCAGACCAATTTCCAGAATATTTGGATCAAAACAGTAGCCACTAGAGTGTTAACAAGATTTTTTCTGTTTTTAGCTCCTGTGACCTAGTTTTTCATCTGAGATGAAAACTTTCAGACAAATTTCCAGAATATTTGGATCAAAACAGTAGCCATTAGAGGGTTCACAAGATTTTTCTATTTTTAGCTCCTATGACCTAGTTTTTCATCTGAGATGTCCCATGTTCAAACTCATCCGAGCAATTACCTAGACAAGCATCCTGACCAAGTTTAATGAAAATTATGTCAAAAATGTGACCACTACAGTGTTAACAAGGTTTTTCAATTTTTAGCTCCTGTGACCTTATTTTTCATCCGAGATGACCCATGTTCAAACTCATCCGAGCAATTACCCAGACAAGCATCCTGACCAAGATTGATGATGATATTTAAGTCTTAAATGTGACCGCTAGGGTGTCAACAAGGTATTTCTATTTTTAGCTCCTGTGACCTAGTTTTTCATCCGAGATGACCCATTTTCACAGGCATCCGAGCTATTACCTAGAAAAGGATCCTGACAAAGTTTGATGATGATTGAGGCAAAAATGTGACCGCTAGGGTGTTAACAAGATTTTTCTTTTTTTAGCTCCTGTAACCTAGTTTTTCATCCGAGATGACCCATGTTCGAACTCATTCGAGCTATTACCTAGATAAGCATCCTGACAAAGTTTGATGATGATTGAGGCAAAATTTGACCCCTAGAGTGTTAACGAACAAGTGTGGAGAGACGACGAACGACGAACATTCAACGATCCTAAAAGCTCACCCTGAGCTAGCAAAGGTGAGCTAAAAATCTTGCCGTTTAAGGTTAACCACGTACAGACAGACGGACGGACGGTTCAATTACTATATGCCCGGGGGGCATAAAAGGCAGGCTACATATCCTAAAGGTGATTCAACATTATTCAAGTAGGAATATTGGAACCATCCAACTAGAAAATGTCAAATAGCTACAACTAAAAATACCACAAACAAAACAAAAGCCACAGTTATGTTATTGCCAAAATTAATGAAGAAGTGTGATACTTAACTAATTATGCAGCCAGTGGTTCAGATAGAGCTGAAGATACATTCAACTTGCCTGCTTACCTTGTACGGAACAGCGGACGGACGTGTTCAGTGACTGTTAGCCCGGGGGACGGGGGCATTAAAAAAAACCTGTACAACATTTAAAAGACAATCCTTTACAATCGCTTATTTTCCTGATCTTCTCTCAATAATAAACAAGAGGGCCATGATGCCCTTGAATCGCTCACTAGAGAGAACTATTTTTCAGCGTTAGAAATTTTTTTAAATGAACTTGCCGAAAGGCAAATACAGCCCATCTTCAAATTACCTCTCTAGTTATATAGTTGACCCGACACTTTCTTCTTCAGAATAAAAAAGGAACCTTTCACAAATACCTCAAATTCATTGTTACTGTAAATCTGGCAAGTAAAGCATGTCAACTCACGCTTTCTTACGCTTTTTGTTTCATACTGGAACCTTTTAATTTAATAAAAAAACTACGTAAGAATGCTACAGAAAAAGTTTGGAGATTATCCATCAATTAGTTCAGTAGAAAAATGTTCCCATTTCTAGCTCTAGAGACCCCTAAAAGGAGCCAATCAAATCAATATGAGCAAACTTGATAAAAGACTACCCGAAATGCCACAGACAGTCTGGTGATCATTCATCAATTATTCAAAAGAAGAGTGTGTTGAAAGGTTTTTCTATTTTTAGATCTGTTGACCCCTTAAAGGGGCCAATTATGACATGAGCAAATTTAATTGTGACTCTCACAAGGAAGCTACAGAGCAAGTTTGAAGTATATCTGCTCAGCAGTTTCAGAGAAAAAAAGATAAATGTGGTCGCATGACGCCGGACGCCGGAGCATCCACCATTCATGCTAATAATTCACCTAGAACCTTCGGTTCTGGTGAGCTAAAAATAGTCGAAATAAATGATACAAAGCACGCTAATGAAATTGAGCGATTAATTCGTGCATGCAAAACCACCTTATTTGAACCTTTACGTAGAATTTATATACATCAGTATGATGTTAGATATATTTTACCACTTACAAATAATCCACTATATCTTTATGCACAAAGAAGTTACAGTAATTTATAAAATAACAGATCTCTTTTATCATAACTTTTAATACAGAATGATTTAATCATAATAGTGCTACACATCAGTACTTTATGCATCTGCCCACACAAACAAACATTTCAAATGTACTTAAACATTTCACATTCTGTATTTGTCGAAGTAGTCATTTAATGCCATGCTAAGTAGAGAAGTCGCTTTAACGCGACCTCTGTAAGGACTTTTCTGAATCAGAGGTTCGGATTGCGGGGAGCGGAATCTCGAACTTGGCCCTGGGTACAGTTCCCCGCCAACAGGGGAGGTGGTGATATCGGTCCGATCCCTGTAGTGTTCTGGTATCTGAAAATAAAGGTTATTAAACTTTTATCGTCTGCTAGAGAAAAAAGATCTTACCAATGCAATTAAACTTTTGTCGTCTGCTGCTCACCAATACAACTAGTGCAGACCAAAATCAGCTGGTACACTTGTATCGTCTGGTCATGGTTTGCACTGTTTGTTATTCAGTTAGAAAAAAATTAAAATTTTCCCCTAGAATGATGAAAGGTCTTGTTCAGATAAAAAACAAGAACGTGTTTGTTAAACACAAATGCCCCCGGCTCCGATTCTTGTCAGTAGCAATATTTCAAAAAATGTTTACCCATTCACTCAGTTATGGACAGAAACATTGCCAAAAAATTGTAAACACAAGTTATATAGCTTGACAGAGTCATGGCATTTTGTAATTGTGAAATATATAAGTTGCCAAGTCATTGCTATGACTTGTGAAGTGATAAATATTCAACTTTATCAAATATATATAAATGTAAGAAATCTATACTTGGCATCCTTGACCTTGACCCACTGACACCTATAGAATATCATGCAAGTTATCTTCCTACCAAATATGAAAAGCGCCTGTCAATAAATAAAGGCTGTATGGGCAAAAATGTTAAAATCTATTTTGAGCATTAATGACCTTGACCAAACTGACCCCTAACCCCATCCAAAGAGAGAATAACATGCAAGTTATCTTCCAACCAATTATGAAATAAATCTGTCAATAAATAAGAGCTGTATGGGCAAAAGTGTAAAAATCTATTTTTAGCACTTGTTACCTTGACCCAACTGACCCCTAACTCCATCCAAAGTAAGAATAACATGCAAGTTATTTTCCTACCAAATATGAAATATATCTGTCAATAAATAAAGGCTGTATGGGCAAAAGTGTAAAAATCCATTTTTAGCACTAGTGACCTTGACACACTGATCCCTAACTCAATCAAAAGGAAGAATACCATGCAAGTTATCTTCCTATCAAATATGAAATACACCTGTCAATAAATAAAGCCTGTATGGGCAAAAGTGTAAAAATCTATTTTTAGCACAAGTGACCTTGACCAACTGATCCTTACCCCAATCAAAAGGATGAATACCATGCAAGTTATCTTCCTACCAAATATGAAATATATCTGTCATTAAATAAAGGCAGTATGAGCAAAAGTGTAAAAATCTATTTTAAGCACTGGTGACCTTGACCCAACTGACCACTAACTCCATTAAATTTTATGTTCCTATCAATTATAAATGACATCTGTCTATAGAATATGGTTAATACACCTGTAAAAATCTATTTTCAACATTGGTGACCTTGACATTGGTGACATTGACCTTGACCCAAATGACCCCTTACTATACCCAAAGAAGGAGTACCTCCCTTGGCATGTTTGTATTAAACATCAAAAAAGACATCAACCAAAATATAAAGGCTGTATGAGCAAAAATGTTTAAATTTATATTCTAAACCAGTGACCTTGACTTTGACCCTAGAGACCACTTACTCCACAAAAAAATTAGAGGACCATTAGAGGTATCCACCTACCAAATATGCAAGATATCATTAAATAAATTAAGCAATTAAGAGAAATTTAAGATAAATCCAACTTGCCGGAATAGGTTAACCAGACAAGGCCCTATTTTCAAAGTGAAAAAAGGGAAATAACTGGGAAATATGGATGACACAGTTATATAACTTGACCAGATCATGTACTTTGTATTGATTAGTAAGTGTGTAAACTAAGAAGCCATTGCCATTGGTACAGGTAGAATTTAAGAAAAATCCAACTTGCCGTTCTAGGTGAACCTCGTACGGACAGACGGACGGACGGACGGACGGTTCAATTACTATATGCCCGGGGCATAAAAATGAGCAAGTTCGTTTAAGATATTTAAACTGGTCAGGTAATTTATATGACGGTCATCATAAATAAATTAGTTTATCCAAAAATAATTAGTTAAGGGGAAACACCTTGTGCAAAAATAGTAATCACTACTTTAATCTGATTGGACACCAGTCTAAATTTGCATATTTATATTTGAAATATTTGAAACCTGATTGCACATCAAAATTTTCATTAAAATATCTACTGGCAAGCAATTGCAAATATATAAGACACCAATATTGTACATGTATAAAGATTCGTCGGCTCTATATTAGTGTAAACTGTGCTGGAAAAGACTGTATAACTTCCGCTATTTTGTTTGTGCCGCAGTACACATGGTACAATCGGAACGTCATCATCTATACTGACGGAAAGGGCCGAAAAGTGTAAACAATATACCTCATTCCACAAAGGTGAATATCTACTGTTGGCTCTCCCAATTCTGGTTTCAACATACTCATCTATAAAGCAGAAAGGTAGGTAAATTTTTTTATCATATAAAGTACTTATAAATTCAGAGTATAAATGAAATAAACGAGGTTTTCATATCCCAAAAAAGTATGTAGGAACTAAATGGGCTTAGGCTATTATTGAAAGTTTTTCTTGTTCGAAAAAAAAATATTCTTTAATTTTTCAAATGAAAATTTAATTTTTGTAGTTAATATTAATTATCTATAAATAATATTTACATTATGTCTAGGTGAAATTTTAAAAGAAGTTCCTAGCAATAGAGACCGAGTTTAACTCGGAAGAATTTTGTATGACAGTTATATTCTTCAATTAACCTCAATATCGAGTGCTTCAACTGGAACCAGCGTCTAACAATACAAGGCACCAGTATATTAATATGGAAACAAACGATATTATTATTTTTCTAACCCCGAAGATCAGTTTCAAGAGCAAGCCTTCTTTGTGAAGGTCGTGGCATTCTTTGTGAATGTTGATGGGATCTTAGCAATCCACGGGCTTCTAGTACTGATGCTTCGCTGGGTGTCAGTACAGCTGGCTCCCGGTCTGAAAATAGATTCTGGTTCCATAGAGAAAGCATAAATTCGGCCAACTTCGTCATTTTCCGTTTAGAATAATTCGTATCAATTGGACAAATTCTTACAATATATATCGACAAGGTTAGCTTTTAAAAAAGCTAGTAGCGACTCGCTTCGTAATTTTTTTTCCAGGGGTGTGTTTAAATGTAAAAGTGACAGTTCTGTTAGCTGAAGAGACTTCAGCGAACATCAAAATAAAAGCGACATATAAAGTTATGGAAGCCAGTTCTCTCAGTTTAACAAAGAGGAATATGAGTATAATTATATGAAAATGCTTGTAAACAGATAGAATGAAGTCCCTATGTCTATGCACATTTACTATATGGCCTGTTGACCTTGACCAAACAAGAAGACTGATATTGATTTCCCTACCTAGATATAAATTTTTATAGTAATTTCCACTTGTCAAACAGAATCAGACTTGTAATGTTCAAATAATTTTACTCCTATCAATATATGAGTATATTGTACCTTTAAAAATATTAAAACAAACGTTTCAATAGGACAGATTATCATTTTCCCTATGAAATCATTACGATACGTGTACAATATTTTAAACAGAATATCTTTGATCTAACATATCACATTCAGAAAAGCCGGGATGGTATTAGATATATAGCGATCCCGGGAATTAACCACTGCCATGTCATATTCAGAAAAGCCGGGATCGTATTAACCCATTACGCGATATACACGCCTTTTAACGCCTTTTTCACCCCCCTTTTTTTGTTGTCTCAAATGGTGAAAAAATGCCTTATTTAGGCCCCCAACACTTGTTTTTGGTTGAGAAATGTTGTTTAAAAAAGTGACCACTTTTTCGGCGCGGCCCCCAACCAAAAGATACATCAGGGGGTTGCCAGAAGGGGGATGTGCCCCCTTCTGTTTGGGGGGTTTGAAGGGGGCGGCAGTCCCCCTCATCGCCAAGAAAATTTTGGACTTGTGACAGGCTAAAAATGACCCCAGATCGATCATAAGGTAACGTGTAACCAACGCTGAAAAGCATTTGACTCTATCTCAATCCATTAAGAAGTTGCAGCACTTTGAAATCAATTTTGATGGAAAAAATCTTTTTTGTTATCAATTATGTTAAGTATATCTTATGATCTTTTCTAAAAATAATATTTAAATACATGAACATAAAATTTAGCCAAATATTATATTAACAAAAACTTTGATTTTTTTCAATTAGGCATATAATTACAAGTATTGCGATTTCCGCATTTTAAGTTTGTTAATAAATAGCTCTAAATATATTTAAATCTTAAGTTAAATTAATTTACCATTCATTACATACAATAAAAAATAAAAAGTTATCGTTTAATCGCCTTTCATTACGACAATAATCAACACAAATATAGTTTATTCCTTTTCCCTATATATCTAATACTATCCCGGATCCCGGGCGTCCCGGATTCCGGGATTTCCCCCCACCCTAAATACCGGAAAGGATAAAATGACCGGAAAAAAAGAAAAAGAAAAAAATGCACAGAACTAGATGTACACTTATGTGAGTTAACCAAACGAAAACTTACTACAGAGCAGGTGAAATAACTAAATCAAAAGTCAGTGTCAATATGATTTATTGAAAAGAATTCACGAAAACAAACATTTTAATCATCATTATATCTTTGCGCTCAAAGCAATACTTGCTGCTTTTCAAAAATGGCGTGAAAATTGAAGGTTTTTTGACGCTATGTAACATTTTATTTGATTGGCTAAATAATTTTGGATTCCAGCCCTGACAGATAAATTTTGTAGAAAGCTGGAAGCCAAGCTTCAATTAAATTTTTAGATGGATTCGGCGTTTTAGGTTGTTTCTCAGTAAAATCCTAACGTAATACCGGCTCGCCGTGGCGAGCCGACACAATGCAATCGGAACATCTCGGCTTCTATCCGAACTTTGACGGAAAGAGCCGAGAATACGCGATTGATCGACGATGTACCAGCTATGGAAAATGACGAAGTACACCGATGTCTCACGAGTTAACGTAAAGCTGACATTGATACAAAGATGTCAGTTTTCAGTTTGTTATAAATCATTTTGTTCTCTTATTCCCTTGTTCCGTTGTTCTTCCGCATTTTGTTTTACAATTTACACTTTTTTACACGTATTCTACAAACTGAATAGAGAGAAACTGAAGGGTCTCATATCTCGTAAAGCACTCAAGATTCTTCATATGGACTAGAATGTATATATATAGTTCTCATGTACACATGAAACATACAGAAAGGTACGATTTTTGGGTACATTTAGCCCTATATTACCTAAAAGCATAGACTAGCAAGAAAATGGCCCAAGTTTTGGTACATTAAATTTCGTGCAAATAAATACGGAACAATATAAATGTATAAAAGCTGTTAAACTGAGCCTGCAATTTCGTGAAAATAATATCACAATGCACATGCTTTTTACATAAAGTTATTAAATACAAATATAACAACATATTTGTTTACTTGATTTTTACGAGTCAAAATTAAACTAATTAACACAAGTTGACAATAACTGCTAATAATAACAGCTCCTTCCATAGGCCAAAATAAAAAGCATTCCATATAAAGAGACGACACGGCTCACCGGCGTTGCCAATAAGCCATTTTTAAAACAAAGATTTGAAAGCATTTTGTCAAGCTTTAAAACATTCTATTGAGTACATCAAATTATGCGTGTCATGAGGCACCCTTTAGTAACACCACTATACAATGTATCAAACTCAGACAACAGGGAGATAAACTGGATTCAAAGTCAGATAATAAAATGATGAATAATTTCCTTACATGGACTCCTGGGGTTCAAATCTGCGCCTGGCCATGCCGAAACATCATTGTATTCCGATGGTTGACTGGTTACGATATCTCTATTGTTTATTACTCCTTTCTGACTCGTTCCTACGACATTAGGTAAACCAGTCATTTTGTTGTCAGGGTAACTAGTCACATGACCGGAAGTATTCGCTTGTTCGGTAGGTTCACGGTTGTTGTTGAAGGAAATGTACATACACCCAGCGCCTATTACACACAATAGTAAGAGGGCACACACACCTAGTGTACTAAGTGTGAAGTAAACGTGGTTCTTTTCAAGAAACGGGGGCTCTGTCCTTCTCATCGGAAATTGAGGAGCTACAGGTCTACCTGAAAAATAATTTAAATTGTAAAATTTAGCAAAGTCAATTATTTGATTTAAAGAGTCAATGCCATTTAAAGGTCAAAGTCATGTTCAGTTTAATCTACTTGAAGGTATGTTCTAAAAGAGTTGTTATGTCCAAGTATGAATACAGTACATCTATAACATCAATAACAAAGTTACAGTCAATTGTAGCCAATCTCAGCAAAATGTTTAAACAATTAACCTTGACAGTAAAGGTCATTTATGGGTCGAGGTAAAATTCCTTATAAGTACGGTATAAAAGCTTAACAATTATTCCTGTCAAGTTTCATTTAAAGTGACTGAGCGGTTTAAGAGAAGAAGCGCACACAGACAGCCAGATTAAACTAGTATACCCGTTAACAACGTTCGTTGTTGGTGGGGAGGGTATACTATTACACTGATATACCAATATAACCATTCATGAACAAATCCACTGATGCCGAGTACAAAGCTTGAAAGCTTCTAAAACTCGGAAGTCTTCCGAATGAATGACACATTATCATTTAAGACGTTTGATATAAGGGAGATAATTTTACGTATCAATCATATCCTCACTGTAAGAGTTATCAGTACATACCAGAGGTACCGTGGTATTGAATTTTCTGGACTTTCTTTTCAAAATCATAAACATCTTGACAATTGCATATCGTTACATCAACATACTGAACTATCCCCTTGAACTTTACATTTATGTATGATTATTATTCATCTTTCTTAACCAATCGGAACGTCCCCGGCTATTATTCATAATAACAATTATCCGACTGACGGAAAGGGCTGAAAAGTAACGGTTGCTTCCTTAATGTTGCAATATTTACCTCCACGTATCAAGAAGTCATCGAGGTCATCCTCTTTATGTATGGCAGATTTCCTAGGAGAAATGGTTGGCGCATCCTTTTCTTTCTTCACCTTAAGTAAGGCCGCAAGTTGAATGCTCTCAGATTGGTCATCCATTCTCCACTTTCTTTTCTGCCTTGAACAGCTCTACAGCCATAATAAAATGAAAAATATTAAAAAAAGCATTCATAATTGCGCAGCAATTACATAGCGAGAAAAGAAAGGCGTGGTTCTTTAAATGTTTAATACGTGTTTCAAATTGTGATATATCTTGAATACCCCTTGTCCCCTCCTTCCTTCATTATTCAAGACACACGTGGTCACCGGAGTAAAAATTAAAGACCATATGTAAAGCTACATGCACAACTTCTCAACAAGTGTGTCAAAGCAAGCGATTTTAACTACCCTGCCTTCGAGTTTTTTTCTGCGGGATTAGCAAAATGCTATAAAGTGCACAAGTACTTATAGCACAGTGTTTATACTGTCCATAAAAATCATAATTCTTATTCCTAACAGGCCAAAATAATCTGCATCATTTATGACACTAGCGTCAACTTTAAGGGTACATAGGTTCTGTAAAACAAGAGTGCCCGGTTTCCATTTCACCACATAAACCACTTGAATCTGTGCAAAGAGTGATTGTAATTTTGACATCCTTTATTCAAAACAGCGACTTTCTTAGAAACAAATTCCCTGTGAAGGACTCGAAACAAGCCGATTCGAGGTTTGCTGACATGAGGTGAAACCTATGTTTTGCCCAGTTGTGACCACTCATGTGGCTTGAATGACCCACTGACAAGATTTTCAAGGCAGACAATTTTCACTTCCATTAATTTTATCATACAAGAGGAAGTAACACAGCGATCTTTAACGGCAGGTTATTGTGTATGTGTTTATTTTTGCGGCAGGTTGTGTTTGTTAAGTTTGGTCTTCCAATGAGATATTTCTAAGGAATGGAATTAAGCAATATATTTTTTGTGTTCTTTACTTGCCGACGGTCTTTAAACACAGGTTTTAATGTAAGTGAATATCCGAGACCGATAGATATATCAAATTTTGAATTTTCACCACAACAGTATCATTTTTCCCAAAGTATAACTGTACAATAAAGTTAAAGGCCCATTGTGCCCCAGAAACGCTTTCGTTTTATTCTTCAAAAGCTTTTTATTTTTGGTCTTATGTGATAGTTTTCAAAAAGTTAGTTATTGGCCAATTATTTGAACCATCTTTTGCTTCAGTTCAATTGGTATAGTTATATTGTTTAAGTATTTTGTATGTAAGTCAAAATTCTACTTTGTTAACATTTCGCTTCTTTGCGACAAATAATTTTACATTAAGCGCTACTTTCTTTTGGTGAAAAGATTCTAACACGCCTTTAAACGATTATTTAAACGTTTAAAGTTTCATATTTTCCCTTAGTAAAGAATGAAATATATTTTTTTCGATTCTGAAGCTTTATGTGCTTTAACCTCTCTACAGAAACACCTCTTAGCAACGACTGAAAATCTTAATATCACAAAGGGTGGTCGTTATACAAAGGGTGGCTGCTATATAGAGGTTGTACTGTAACTCACCACAAAGCAGTCTTCATTCAGATGACATAGGACCACCTCACAGTGAATGCCAAGGAAGGTAAACTTGTCACTATATACAGACATTAAATTGAACACATCCGTCTGAGATTCTAACAGGCCGTTCTCCATAAATGGTACCACATCCTCCTCCAGCAACTTCCCGTCACTTGTCAGACATCTTAAAATAAACGAATGTTTTCTTTTTCAGTATGTAAGTATAAATTTCAAACGACTGGAGCGTCTGAAAGACTGGTGGTGACTTCCCACTTCAGGCATCACAGTTTATACCTAATGTATAGTATATCAGAAATATAAAGTTTGAAGTTTGAATATTGAAGCGTTGGAGACTACTTTGGTATATACAGAATTTAATTTAATATGATTGTGTAGCAAGCTATAAGCTTATAGACATACTTTCGAATCCGTTCCTGGAACCAACCAGTACTGAGCAATGAGTGTAAAGTTTCTTGCTCAAGGAAACAACGACTTGCACCTGACAGGGTTTGAACCCATGCGGCTAGCGATCATGAGATTACTAGTCCGACGCGTTAACCACTCGGCCATGCCGCCACTACCGGTGACTACTTTCGTAGGAACGTGTGGTCATATATGCTACCGAATAAGTTTATTTTACATAAAGACGCCGCACATGCTTTTACAATATCATTTCTGTAATCATATCTTATAGCAGCATGCCACCAGATTCATGCTAATGTGAAGAAAAAATTCAAAATTTATAAAAAACGAAAATATTGTCAAGTGTACAATGAAAGCAATTTAAAGATAAACTATGCCCATCTTTGGGTAAAATATTTGAGCCGCGTCATGACAAAACCAACATAATGGGTTTGCGACCAGCATGGATCCAGACCAGCCTGCGCATCCGTGCAGTCTGATCAGGATCCATGCTGTTCGCTTACAAACTCTATAACAAGTAGAGAAACCAATAGTGAACAGCATGGATCCTGATCAGACTGCGCGGATGCGCAAGCTGGGCTGGATCCATGCTGGTCGCAAACGCATTATGTTGATTTTGTCATGACGCGGCTCATTTCTATCTTAGAAATGTATTGAAATCCATGAAATTCTTCCTGAATATGTTTAATTTGAATAAAATAATGAATAAACTATGTATGGGAAGCAGCATTCCTTATTACGGGTCAAGTAAAGTTGGTCTTTTCTGAAAAAAAAACTGCCAGTTTTTTTAAAAGACACTATATATTCATATTGTAACCAACTGTAGCGTATAGAGTTTAAAACATAACACATCTACTTATAAGGAAGTCGAACATGTTTATTTTATACATACAAAGAGGCTGTGTAGCAATTATCAATATTTGTAAAAATAAAATTTGAGCATAGTATATCTTTAAGGTACAGTAAACTCTTTACAATGATGTTAGTATGAATAAGGTAGAACTGTTACCCATTGTCCAGAAAGTCAACTGTTTTCGAAGGCTCGGTATCATTTGATGGCACGCTGGTATACTGGTCATACCAACAATGCTTTACAAAAGGCGGTTGGTAGTCTGAAATATGTGTTTACATTTAATTAAAACAGAAAGCAAATGATGAAATGACGTGTATGCTATTGCCTCCTCGGAATTTAAATGCGTACTTTTGCCGCAGATGCTATATACGTAAACCCTTAGTCAAAATTGGAATTTATCTAGTTATAGGACTTAATAACAGTTTGTATTTCCATCAGTTTTTATGTGTTTTGTTTTGTTATATTTTTTGTTAATAATATGTCGAAATGTTATGTTAAATTGAAAACACAAAAAGACCATATAGCGACATAAATACGGTTTATGACCATAAAGCGAACATAAACATGGTATATGACCGAATAGCCTATATTTAAGGGACGTACCTGGTGTTGTGAGAGCTTTCACTCTAAGACGAATGTTCTGATTGGTTGAAACCCTATTTTGAACTAATCCTTGGCCATCTACCACTTGGAGGACAGCCAACGATTTTCTATGCGTACTCAAGGGCTTTTTAGTAGTTGTGACGTTGGCGGAAGTTATAGCGTTCGATGTGACGTTAGGGGTACTGTCTTCTAACAATTTTCGCAGAATAAACCTGAAATATAGTGTTAACTAATTTAAATTGAAATCTTTTATATATGCTGTGTCGGTGTTCTTTCTAAATATATGAAAGAAAAAAGAATATTCTTAACAAATGCTAAGTCTACTGTATTATTTTTATATATGATCAAGTTATAAACATTGTGCAACTAAAGACTCGAACTAAAAATATGCAAATTTGTTGGTATTTCTATCCCACGCCGAATACTGTTTATTACTAACCGAAATATCATGCATAAGTCAATGAATAAAAACCTCAACATGTTTTTTTCTTTTAAGTAAAATTTTGTCCAAGTTTAAATCGGAACAATCTATAAATAACAAAGATATGGCAATATTTGACAAAGAAAACTCAATAATTTGACCTGAAGGTCAAGGTCATTTCAATGTCAAAGTCATTTACCATAAAGTTTCGTTGAAATTCATTAAGCAGTTGTAGAGAAATAGTGGGAAAACAAAATTTATTCTGTATGCATACTGCAAAACAAATCAGGGGCCATAACAATGTGTTGAATGGTCTGACCAATACATGGCGAGGATATGACAACTCCAATTGATAGCCCCTTTAAAGTGTTTCTTTGAAATCCAGCAAATGTTTGCAAAAGAATCTCACGGAAACGTATTTTACTCTGAAAACATTCTGCATAACCAATCCGGGGTCATAACTCCAAGTTGGATGCAAATTTCGGGACACGCAGATTTTGTGCGCATCTACTTTTAGTAACGAATGTACTCGCAAAGTTTCATTAAGTCAGTAATTGCCGAGAAATAGCGCGGAAACAAAATTCGGACGGACGGACAATACCAAAGCTAAATCTTCCTTGGGGTTATATCGGCAGGGAATATAAAAAACTTTTAAATGTTTGAACAGCACAGTCAGTTAGATACCTAATCCGAATTGAATTGTAATTTACCGTTTACTTAGCAAAAGTAGAACCTATGTGCGCATTTTTAAGTAATTCTCTTATAAACATGAATCTATTTGATCTAGATTGGGATAAAGAGAAGTTCATTTGATTTTTATTTGGTTGGGTCGTCAGACCAAACAAATACATTGTAATGGTAGCGAAATTTCAGAGTCTAATGTTGTTTATTGCAAATGCCGAAAGTAGTCCACTTTTCTGAAGCGGTTACTTCCCTTTTGTATGTACACTAACGCCGAAAAATTCAGGGGAGATCACTGCGTAAAGATGGTCAAAGACAGGCGCATTCATTTTCAAGCAAAGTAATTCCCGAATGGTCGAAGATTTCTAATATTGTTTTATTGTATTTTCTGATCGAAAATAAGTAAATACAAAGCGGACATTCAATCTCTGACACAGAAGTTTACGACAAACCTAACAACAAGTAGTTCTCAAAACAGCTTAAAACTAGCAATTTAAAAGAAAGAAATATTTTATTTTGTAACAAGTATTCAACAAATTACAACGCATTCAAAGTTAAACAATAGTTTTGGCTTATAGAATTGTCAATAAATGCACAATCACAAATTACGCGGATGAATATGATTTAATCAATGAAAATACTATTTTTAGCGATGTCGATTATCGAATACTACACAAACCGAGTAGTGGAATATATAGATTCTACATGTCGGATTGTTTGGGCGAGAAGATTTTCGCTAAAATTTTTACTTCAATTTGAAACAACAGGTTTATCATGAACAAAATACCTCGAAATTAATAAGGATTACAAACCCGAAATGCAATGGAAATTCTTAATGATGTTAATCAGACTTTGTTTGTATACGTGAATTCTCCGTGGTACAGTGGTAACGCGCTCGCTTAGTAAGTGAGAGGTCTCGAGTTCAAATCCCAGTCGAGGAAACTTTTTTTTTTGTTAAATTCTTTTTTAAGTGTCTTTGTTAAGAAAGTAGCCATGATATGCAAGGATAAAGTGTGGCTGTCTAAAAAAATGAACATAAATGATTTTTTGATGCAACTCTACGTAGTTATGCAGAATTCCGTATGTATCAAACTCTGGTGCCTTGCAAAATGAATTATAATACATAAAAATAAACTTATACAGGAAAATGCATACAGATATACAGTACGATTTAGATTGCAAAGATCAGAAAATACCACAGAACTTGCTGCCCTTTGATTCTTTATAAATATACATGCTTATAGTAAGTTCCAGGATTATTTACATCTGTGTTAAACAACAGTTAAAGTCGTTACAAGCCCTAATTTAAATAATATGGTTTTTCTTCAGGCCGTTCACATATAAATTCACCGTGGCTGAAGGGTTTTTGGGCTCGCTTAGGAAGCGAGAGGTCTGGAGTTCAAATCCCAGTAAAGGTAACTCATTTTTTTTCAAATTGTTAAAGTCAATAAACATTGGATTGAATATCAGTGTTGCAATTAGTCTTATAGCCAATTTACTACAATTAAAACGCTGGAAAGCATTGGTGGCTCTATACATATAATCTCACAACCTGCACCTTTCTTACATTCTGAGACCCAAACAAATTCAGCGCCTTCTGTGCTTTGATTTGTTTAGATTTCAGTTTGCCATATTTGCAACTGGTGTACTACAAAGAGGCCCTCAGTTGGCACTGTCATTCCGTGTGCGGGATTTGAACACAAAATGGATTAAGAGGTTTTCTTATACCACCAGACCAAGACTGAAGAGGAGGGGTAAGAGGGCAAGGGCGAAAGGGACCTTAAATTGAAAGTATGTAAAATATTAGAAAAAGCATTACCTATCTGGTGAATCAGCATCCCTTGGTAAAAGATCACAAGTGGCAAATGTGTGTGAAATCAAGAACAAAATCTGAAAAAAGAATACAGTACAAATATATCAAAATTCCGGTTGAATTTTACATTTAATTAAAGATATCCAAATATTATCATAGTGTTTACACAGGAGTGAGCTAACTGGCCCGATATATGTCGTAATGTTCAACTTAAATTGATCCACATCTGCTATTTTTATAACGAGTTTCCAAAATAGCTTAGCCAGCGGCACAAGACTTGAACTCACAAACCAAAACTCCCCTGTCCCAAACAGCTGATCTATCAGGAGGACTTGCAATGTCTAGATTGTTGGCACTACACGAGCAAATGAGTAATTTATGAAATGACCTACCAGTGAGAGAAACATTTTTGTATGGCCAGCGCTCGTTGATACAAAAAGCCCTCCACAAATGATAACTTCTTGAAATCTCTTACACCGCTGAAATAAGAAGGAAAAGATAAGCGACTTACGAAATTGTTTGATTGTCTCGGTGTTTGTAACAATAATCAGATATAGCGAAAGAGAAACACTCAAAGTATAACAAACATTATACTTTTATATAATTATATTCATTTATATGCAGCTAATTTTTGAAGACACCTTAGAACAAAACAAAAAGCCCAACAAGCAGGTACCGTAATTAGAACTGGTAAGGCAAGTGTTATGCTTGTCATTTTAAGTTATACATATACCGTTGTGCAATGTATGATATTCGAAATTAATATATCCGGTCAAAAATGCAATACAATACATGCACAAAGGTGATCATGTTTGTTTCCGCTATGTGTGTCCAAAGTGAAAGTAGGCCAACAATCATATAACAACAAAGCCCACAATGTAAAATGATGAACCATTTACAATTACACTTCTAGGTCTATTAAATGTGCATAAAACTTTGCAAATGATTTTACATTTTCTTCAGAAATTTAGCACATTCAAGGTAAAAATTCTTACTGTTATCGTTTTTATTTTTGTTTATAAAAGTCCTTGAAGCATAGACTTTGAAACGTTATTGCAAATTGTTCACCAATTTACATTTTGAGCTCTGTTGATATATGAATTTTGGCCTACTTTTACTTTGGACCAACTTAGTGAAAACAAACATGGCTGACAATGCTGAATTACCATAACCTGTATACCTCCGTCAGCTTGTCAACACAGCAGTTTAGGCCTTGACAAGCAGTTGCAACAGTCTCGTTCACACATTTGTTAACATGTTAAAAAGTGTACAAAAATGCCTGTCACAAATGTATGAAATGATAATACAATACACTAGTATTATCGTTTGATGTAAAGTATATAAACCAGGCAAACATTGGAAAAGTTACAAAACGTATTACCTGAAATATTTTCCAGCTTTCTATCTTTGCTATGTTTACACTAAAACAGCACGATTTCCACGTGCAGCAAAATTTTTGGCGGGAAAAATAATAATCGCCCTTGGCCTTCCGGAGACGACACGTGTACATGTTTCATACATTACATTATATACGCTAGGATAAAAATGAATGCATTTGTCCGGTTTTATATTTTCTTTCATTTTTGTTTGAAAAAAATTCAACGTTTTGCCTTCAAATTATACTACGAAAGGATCATTAACTTTTTATCTGTAAAATTTGTTTCGGCCGTATTTTTCAATGTAATGAGGCATTTGTTTTGAAAATCCAACAACATATGTGTTCGTTTATAATTAGTCATCACTGTGCCATTAATAAGTTAACACAAGCTTCCGGGGTTGAAAACAACAACAACATAAAACAACAACAAAAAACAACATCAACTACTACTTCTTCACCAACATTAGCAATATCAGCAATAGCAGCAGCAGCAGCAACAACAACAACAACAACTTTATCAGAGACCATCATTGTTTTTAATTTTTTTGCATATATTCACATATGGGAATTTGACCTGAAGATCGCGTAAATATGTTATCGTCTGTATGGCAGTCTTGGCCGTCTGATGATAACAAAACTCTATATTAGGTTAACAGACTTTTGATTTGTTATGCAATCTATTTCCGCTGATTTATTCCGAAACTGTCCGCTTAATTTCTCATTTCAATGAAATATGTGTTATGATTTATATGTTATTTTCAATGTTAAAATTCTAAAAATGAGTAACCGGAAGTAGAAATACGTTAGATTTCAAGATTATTTTTGTTTCAAGCAAAAAGAAACAATGTCACATATATGTGACCTGATTTGATATGTTCATATCATAACTTGGCGTTTCGTTCCAAATGAAGAGTGTCCCAAATAAAACCGAAAAACAAAATCATGTATTTGCGAGTCTCCTGAAAAACGTTTGTATTTCATTTAGAATATAATTAGTAGCATCATAAGGATCTTAAAAGGTCGTGAATACTTTTTTTGTTTTGTTTTTGTTTATTTTTGCTGAATTGGTTGCCTTTTATTAAATCTATGATTGGACCTTAGAGTCAAAAGCTCGAGTTTAATGTGCGGTGTATGGTCTTTTATATTAGCAAATGCATTTCATCGTTTGAAGATTTCAAGCCCACCCGGCAATTTTACCCCATCCCATCAGTTTAACGCCCCTCCCCACGAAAAAAAAGAAGGTTTCATCAGGTATGAAATGGCCAATGTGAATGAACATTGTTAACATAGAGGGTGAAAAGCTGTATCCAATGAATTACTTTTTCTACAAAATTTAAAATAAAAACTGTTAAAATTATTTCATTTCCATAATCTTATTGTCTATTTCCAAAGAGTTGTAACATAACATACTCGTGTTACTTTACACACAGGGACGTTCCGGAATAATGTACATGTATTTGCTGTTATTTAAACTTTTAAAGCATGCTGCAACAATTCTGCGGATGCACCATCAGCTCATAAGGATATATACCAACATATTTTTTTCATATAATTATGTGTGTTTGAGATTCTGCTTTTTCAAAATTCAAAATTGCACGATGTAGAAATGTAGCTGCAGTAGCGTTTTAATATTTATTTGATAAATCCTCGAAATTACGCTTCACCGTGTAAGTTGATAAACATATTTGAGCCGCGTCACGACAAAACATAGTGGGTTTGCGACCAGCATGGATCCAGACCAGCCTGCGTATCCGCGCAGTCTGATCAGGGTCCATGCTGTTCGCTTACCAACCCTATTACAAGTAGAGAAACTGATAGCGAACAGCATGGATCCTGATCAGACATCTCGCCGGATGGTCAATATTTTATACTATTACATAAATTTCAAACATTAACCTTCATTTATTCATGTTATTGTAATCTAAATATGCTCTCAGGATTTTTAAATAAACCAAAAACAGCGGCATGTAAATGTTGAAACGTCACGATTTTCAGAACAAAAATAGAATAACTCCCATTTATAGGCCCCCTTTTTTTTACTTTTTTTCACTACCGAACCCTTTTCCTCACTTTAAAAAAGATCGCCAAGATAAAGGGTTTTTTAGCAACAGTTTTTGGAAATTTCTCTATTTTAGGTAATTGATAATTTGTTGAACTAAAAAATATAAATAACTTTTAAATTAATACATTGTAATATGTTAATACGTGTACATTATATTTAAAATCTTTTTGGGCTGAACTGCAGTTATAAATCATGTTCATAAGTGTTTAACATCACAATCAATGCTGGGAAAATTGTCGTCTGATAAACATGTCGTTTGATGCAAATGTCGTCTGATGTAAATAAGAATTCTGAAAAATTAACGTCTGGATGTCAAACAACGTGGAACGTGACAAGACACTGAGATGCTCAGTGAAAAAAAGTATGGAACGCCGGCATTGTATTTTTAGTCTTAAATTTGTTTTCGTTTTTGGGGAGGCTGTGCCTCCCCAATGTTAATACCGTCCGTCAAATCTTACTGCCGCGGTAATCAGGTCAAAAAATAGTACCTTGATTTTTTCTAAGCTGACTCATCACTCATCACAGACATTTACAATATGAAAATATTTTCATTCTTTTATTTCATATTTGCAATTTGTAAAGATAATAATTCTCTGAAAAATTCTTGATTTTTTTTTGTTATTTTTTCAAAATCACTACTCCGTGACGTCATACTGCCGCGGTAATCAGGTTTAGGCATACGTACGTTGGTAATAAATAGTTCTGGTATGAAAACCCTTCTATATAATAACTTTAACAATATTTTTTAAGCAAAAAGTATAAATGAAAATTTATAGGTAAATGCTTTAATTAGGTGGCAAATATTCTTTATTATTTTTGATAACATTTTTCCAATTACTACGCAGCGACCAACTTTTTATGACGGGTCATTAACTAGAACGTTGCAACACCGTAGTCTCAATATCATGCATGTTCTTTTGTTGTTATAAAACCATTAATAGTCTTTAATATTTTTTTTTAAAGACAAATAATGGTAAAACTGTCGCTTACATCAGAGACATGGATCATGCTTGCGTGATAACTAAGGAAAACTAACTTATTAGTACACCTAAGGAGGCTGTACGCGGAAACCGCTCATAAACCGCTATATCATATAGCTGTTAGTAAATATTTTGCATACATTTAACTAAAAATTCAATTCACTAATGGTGATGAACATATAGTTTGAAAACATTATATTCTTAAACCATGTATCGCCGAAAAAAACTATTTAACTACAAAATCTGTAAGGACCCTCCGACAAAATTTCACCACAAGATTACATTTAATATTAGCAAAATAAAAAAAGCAATACTTACATTTTCATCTTACATAATTCAATAATTTAAGCTTTTAACATAAAAGTATCTTTTAAAAATATGTCTGGCAATTGACAGATCCCTACTCTGATCTTTTATTTGTAAAGGAATAAATTTAAACATGTGCTCTTTTGTTTAGCAATATTTTGAATTGAATGTCTTAATATATCCACTAATCTCATAATCAAAATTAGACAGGTCAGGCATTTATACAACCAGTTGTTTAGTTATCTACGCTCATTTTAATCCCAATAGAAACATTCAAATATTTGGGGTAAAAAACATGACCAAAGTACCTAGTAGTCGTTTACCCGGTGGTGATCCCATTAAACTGATTATAGATTCGAATAGAAAACACAAATAGCAACATGTGTTTCGGTACAACAAAAATCGGAAGTTAAAGTGAACAGTTAAATGACAGAAATATGTTGTCAAATATGTTTTAACAAGGAAAATAATTATTTCAGAGAAAGACGCAAAGATCAGTCTTCAATCAAATGAATGACCCCGTATTGTGTAATTAGAAAGTTTATTCAATTCTAGGGCAACGAATCATAATTTGATAGTCCACGTGTAATAAAATTTTCAATACAGATTATGAGATACATAAAAATATTAAAGAATAAGAAGCTTTAAAAAACAAAACAAAAAAACGCATATATATATACGAATGACTTACAGTCGAGCATCGGAAATTCATCAACATATCTTACGAAATTTTAATTTGAAAACGATATTTGCGCGCGCTGAAGTGATTAATGTTTATTTGAATAAATCAAATAAAAAGAACTTATATGTTTGTGTTCTAAAAATAATTGGCGGCATAAGACGAATTTCGTTTTCATTTTACAACACTTGAAAAATAAACTACAGAAAATATGTTGTTGTTTTTTGTTTTTGTTTTTTTTCAACAAGAGTGGGTGTTTTAAGTTCATTTATTCTCGGCGCCGGAATAACCATATGTCCGAGTTTATAGCATCGGGGACGTCTTTTTCAAGCAGAATCTTCCTGGTAGCCCATTCTTCGTTCGTTAGTGGTAAAGGAGACGACAGTACTGTCAATGCATCAACTTCCTGACTGACGACAACAAAACGGCATTCATTAGCGCCAAACCTCCAGAGTAAGTTACGACAGGTCAACCAATCACCTCTGGTACTTGAGATGACTTGACCTTGACTGCCGTGTGCCTTCTCCGCGACGTGCATACCTCTGGAGGGATTTGGAGAAGTTTCAACAAAAACCTCCAAAACACGCTATTTATAACACCATTCATAGCACTGACGCTTCGATGTTTCTCATCTATTTGCGGGAAATGGTCGACAAGGAAAACCCTACGTAATAACCGCACACCCTGTTAACAACAGATTTTCCACAGTATATATTTCAAGCTAGTGAGGTTTAAAATCCATAAATTGGTTGAGTGTTGGCTGTAAAAAAAAGAAGATATAACTTCCTGATCAATTTTCACTTAGGTTGATTCAATTTTGAATAAGCTTTGCAGATATGTATTTTTTCAAGAAATATTTAGCTTTAATATTATCCGAAGCCGTCAAAGTCAGCGACGAGTAATGAAATGGGAATAATTTTTCTGAAACCGTGATTTTATTCGAGATTTGCTTCGGGAGAAGACAACTTTGTGTCCGTAGAGCATGAATATTAATACTCTCACAAGACAGTGTCTTATTGATCTCAATTATGGTACATGTAAATATGTATAATTTTTATGTTCAAATTAAGATGTTGCTTAACTTGCAGTTGTTATTATCATTCAATGATATTAAAATGACATAAAGTATTTATGATGAACAGTCCCTAGAATATTTTTGATAAGGAACCGTCAGTTGTAAAATGGTATTATGATCTTATAATGAACAGTCGTCATACCTGCTGGTATGTCATTTATAAATGGTTTTAGGTTTTTCAAAATTTGCATGATTAACAATCCGAATGTAGACCTCAATGAAATGTTCTGGAATATTAACAAAATGAAAAGTCAACCATATTAACCATATAATTATTATATGAATGGTTGAACGATAAATGGCGCAATGTGCATATCTTCTTATTTAACAGCACATTTTAAGCAAAAAGAAAGAAACTATAAGTCTGAAACATTCTGTCATAGCCTTCCATCGTACTAGTACATTCAGTGCTTTGATTATATGTGTTGTACCGTGTGCAAAAGAATGTTTTATAGTATATATTATTTTAGTTAATTATAGATAAATTGGCTACAGAGGATGGTGCTGGTATTCAATACTTGAAACTTTATTGTGTTTATCATAGACATTTTTTATTTATATCTTTCTCTTGGTGAAAATTATTTACTATAAATGTATATTTTAAATCCATCTTTTCTTCATATACATGATATATATAAATTTGCTGCGGTATTTGAGGGAAAATATCAGTGAATATAGGAACTGTTAAAAAAATTCGTAATCAAATTTGAAAATTTATTGAAAAGTAAAATATTGTGAAGGGAACAAAGAGATTAATTTACACAAAGGCAAACGGCACTTATAAATTTATGTACAGAACCCCCCAAAAAAGGTCAAAATATTCAAAAATAGTTCTGACTGGGTTAGTCACGTAGCAAAAATATGGTGATAAATACTGCAAAATCAGACATTAACCGCACATAATATATGGAAATGATTGCTTGAATCTTGAATCTTTTCATTTTTCTTAAAATCTTAGTATACATAACTCAAGACGTTTGTTTTTCTTGAACTATTTTAGCTCATCTGGAGGCATGCATCTTTAAGTAAACCGAAGGCACGGTTGTCTGGTTATAATAAATTTGGTGTCCAAACAATTTCAATACCGAATATATCGAATATATTTAATTTTTTTAAATAAATATTGAATTTATTTTCATCTAGTGAAATATGATAATTTCCTTACCACAGAATGAAAATAAATACTGTATTAACTAGTATAGAAAAAACTTGGATTTCCCCTTTA
>NW_026866489.1:0-94808 GCF_026571515.1 Ruditapes philippinarum | reverse complement strand
TACATTTGTACTTTGGATATGAATACCTAATTTGTTCGTATATATTTAACATGAAATATAGTTTCTATCTAATTCAGATACTCTTATAGAGTACATGTATGCACACCAGTCATAATAGGCGGTTGTCAAGTTGCTACTCTTTATTTTCCAAATCAGAGATCGATCTGACGGATTGCACATCCAAGAGAAAAACAGCTTTGCCGCGACGTGTTATTTTTCTATCACATTTGATATGTAAAGTGTCCTCTAATTTTTTTCTTTTTCCAAAGTATTTATTTTAGTAAATATTTACTGGTCATTGTTCCGACAGTCTAATTAGAAGCACTAATCAAGTGTTCTAGATAAGACTGTAAACCGAGCCCAGTTCAATTGTTGATATGAACCATTGCAAAATGTTCAGTAATTATACTTGTTAAACGTTTGCTCTGAACCTACTTTACATTATTAAGTAAAATTATAGTGCTTGTTCTTTATTGTTAGGATAGTTTTTGTAAAGAGGAATTAAAATAAAATGTTTTTTCCTATTAAGTCAATATAAACTAAGTTAGCTCCAGGACATGGCCAATTATGACCCCAGGGTCATGGTTAATGTAAGGACATGATCGTGAGTTAAAACTAGGCGTTGTGTACGGTTCGTTTCCTTTATTCAAACTGAATGTTTACATGCATAGGAAGTAACGTTACGTTAATAACATAACAAAGAATTCGCAGAAAAAGCGACGTTACGTGACGTCGCGCCAAATCTTCAACATTCTACGGGCCTCAGAAATGCTAAAAATTGTCATACAAAAACATTAAGTAATAAAATTACTTAAATTATTAAATCATATTGAAATCAAGCACTCTATTTAAAGAGCTATATTTAGATTTATCAACACACCGATTAGCGCTATGTATAGTCTCTGTTTTGTATTATTTTCACTCTTCTATGATAATACATTTCACAAAATATTAGCTATATAGAGTAAATATTTCAATTCGCATTGTTATGTATATTCATCTGGTTTCTGGATAATTTCAAATGGGTACAATCTGACAATCAGTCGTGTAGTCAGCCCTCCGGATGTACGTATCCACGCGGCCTTCGAAAACCCGTCATTTCCCGTTCAAAGTTCATCACCTACCGCGAGGTTCCACTGTAGCCTGGGTGTTAAGTCTTCAAGACAATAACAACGTCACAAACTTGAATAGCCTGGTTTGTGGTACCACTCAGTCGTTGGTATTCTCTTAATGACGTCAGATACTCGTGTTTCCAGCCCTTTCAGTAATGATTAACTAACTCCTCACTTCGTCCAGCACGTTGCCGAACATCGTCACCTTTGATATGGTAACCGGGCATATCGTTGGTTACCACAGTATCGTAGAATGGTAGAGTTGTCAGTATGTATCCATGCAGTAAGTGTGAAGGTGTGAGAGGATCTGGATCATCTCTAGCAGATGAAACGTAGGTAATTGGTCGTTAGATCATCATTGCCTCTACTTCCGTATCTATCGTCTGCAGCGTTTGTAAATTAATAGCGGCTGTGAAATTCCTTAATCGCTATTTTCATTACACCAATTAGTCGCTCACACATTCAACCATACCAAGATGCTCTTTTTGGAATGAACTGACGTTATCCAGTACTTCTGGCGTAGAAAGGTAACAGTATTGGCGACACCTGCATGTAATTGATTGAAATGAGCGTCTTTGATTACTAGTATCAGTCTTGTGACATTACTTTTTGGGGACATTAGATACGGGAATCTTGTTATCTCTGGCAACTGTGCGTTATGTATTCTTCCGCCGCAACGAATACAACCGTCTTTGTCTAAATAAAGCCTTAGCTGCCTGATTATTGGACTGGGATGCTAGATCTTGTATTTCTTCTGGGAAATATTGTTGTTGGCAAGTTTCAATCAGTTTTCTGTCTGCTAACCTCAGCTTTTTGTAGATAATTGACCACTTTGACGATTATTATACGTCACTCTGCAGTTTTTAGTGAAACGTATACAGGCCTCGACACTTACTTTTTTAGCAGGTGGTACGCCGGACCACTAGATATGAAAGTTAGGTGGTCCTTGAAGAAGTCAGGTGGTCAGTTATCATTATTGTATCATTTTACTGCAAATGTAGAAAAAATGTTTAAACTTGATGACAAAGATGTATTATAACCTTTAAAGAAAACAGATATTTTAGATATATATTTTTCATCTTATCAGAAAAGGGAGAGCAAGTCAGTAGGTATTCTATCGTAGAGTAATTTGTTTGTTTGTTTTCATCTCGTTCAAAAATACACAACAGAGCTCTTATTTATGTTAACTTTTATATTGAAGTGATTTCTCCCTCAACTCAAGTTAGGGAATAGTGAAACCATTTGTGTCTGTTATTTTCTTACTGTTATTCAAATATTCATTGCTGATACGTGGTACGTCTTATAATCATGATAATAACATAGTATCTTTTATATTTACATTTTTAATGAAACTAATAAATTATCTTCTTATTCTTGTCTTTGAAAACAAGGAAATATCTAAAGGATTAAAATAATACAAATGATATAATTTACTCAAGTTTAGCTTATTTTTCTCTCAGATTTATGATACAGAATTTTTACCTCCTTGTTGCTTGATACTAATTTTTTGACATTTAGCATTTTTAACCTTTTAAAGTTATTTTAACTCTGGCAGAAATGGATCTCTTATGGTTAAAATAAAGATAAATAGCAAAGAATTACTAGATGTATTTTTTCCAGTTCCTTTCGGAACTGTATTCAAGTATCTGAAATTTAAGTTTAACCGATATCATATAATTACCATTATCGGATACTCACGGTTGATTTACATGTAACATAACATAAATGTTAATGGTTCCACCGTGGGTATCAGACGATGCATAATAACTAGCACCATTTGAATGAATTTTGTACCTAAATTAATATCACAAATTCTTAACTCTTTTAACTTGCATAAACAAAATTTCAGCGACTTCAAATGAAAGTTATTGATTACTTAAGAACTTATTTAACTAATCAGAGATTAATGAACCATATACATGTACATCGGACACGTGATTTTAAACAAAATTATATAACATGTTTTTGACCAAATCGCCATTCTCCCAAATGAGCCTGGCATCAACCAAAAAATTCAAGTGGCCCGATGGACCAGTGGGTTTTAAAATTAGGTGGTCTTTGCCAAAATCAAGTGGTCTCGGACCAACGGACCACCGCTTATGTCGAGGCCTGCCGTATAACGTATGCCGTAACACGTTTTTTGTTCGTTTGGTTGAATTTTTACGGCACGGCAACACATAACTGGCCATGTCGTGCTGAATACTATAATAGGTTTAAAATGTTATGTTAAACTTTGTAAATGACAATAAAAATGAGCCAATTACATCCTAGAATACAAGTTAATCCCTTTCAAAAAATCTATGATGTTTTTTTATGGAATTGTATTAAAGAGTTCTTTGAGTGAATTTACAGAGTAAAATCTATTACGGGCCTGTGAAAAATCATGACATTCAAGAAGAAAATGCTTGACAGTAAAATTTTCATTATAACCTACACATTTGTTAGGAGGTAAGAGTTGGTTATTTTAGTGTGTCCAATTCGGCATCGGAGAAGAACTGTTTGATTACGGCGGTTTGACAGAGATAGAGATGGTGACACATCAAGAGATGGGTTTATATCGTGATGTTTATTAAAAAACGGCATTGTCCCACTTTGCTTTCCATTCAGATGATACGAGTTTATTCATAGCCGGTCTTAAATCACAAGCAGGTACCAATTAGTCAGTTGTTTGAAAATGTAATGATTGTTTAGCTAAAGCATCTACTTTTTCATTTCCTCGTACACGTTCGTGACTTGGAATCCAATATAATTTAACAGATTTTGTTTTAAGTATATCATGAAATCGTAAAAGAAGTTTCTTTATCATGACACTGTCAGATTTTTAGCTCACCTGAGCTTGCTCAGGGTGAGCTTGCTAAGGGTGAGCTTTTAGGATCGGTGAATGTCCGTCGTCCGTCGGCCGTCCACAATTGCTTGTGAACACTCTAGCGGTCGCAATCAATCATCATCAAACTTGGTCAGGATGCTTATCTAGTTGAAAGCTCGGATGATATCGAACATGGCTCATCTCGGATGAAAAACTAGGTCACAAGAGCTAAAAATAGAAAAACATTGTGAACACTCTAGAGGTCACATTTTGGACCCAATCATCATCAAACTTGGTCAGGATGTTTGTCTAGGTGATAGCTCGGATGAGTTCGAACATGGGTCATCTCGGATGAAAAAAAGGTCACAGGAGCTATAAATAGAAAAACCTTGTGAACACTCTAGTGGTCACATTTTTGAACCAATCATTATCAAATTTGGTCAGAATGCTTGTGTAGTCGATTGCTTGGATGAGTTCGAACATGGGTCATCTCTGATGAAAAACCAGGTCACAGGAGCTAAAAATAGAAAAACCTTGTGAACACTCTAATGGTCTCTTTTTTGACCCAATCATCATCAAACTTTGTTTAGATAATAGCTCGGATAAGTTCGAATATGGGTCATCTCGAATAAAAAACTAGGTCACCGGAGCTATAAAAAGAAAAACCTTGGTAACACTCTAGCGGTCACATTTTTGCATCAATCATCATCAAACTTGGTCAGGATGCTAATCTTGTTGATAGCTTGAATGAGTTTGAACATGGGTCATCTCGGATGAAAAAGTAGGTCACCGGAGCTAAAAATAGAAAAACCTTGTTAACACTCTAGCGGTCACATTTTTGCATCAGTCATCATCAAACTTGGTCAAGATGTTTGTCTAGTCGATAGCTCGGATGAGTTTGAACATGGGTCATCTCGGATGAAAAAGAAGGTCACCGGAGCTAAAAATAGAAAAACCATGTTAACACTCTAGCGGTCACATTTTTGCATCAGTCATCATCAAACTTGATCAAGATGCTTGTCTCGGTGATAGCTCGGATGAGTTTGAACATATGTCATCTCGGATGAAAAACGAGGTCACAGGAGCTAAAAATAGAAAAACCTTGTGAACACTCTAGTGGTCACATTTTTGACCCAATCATTATCAAACTTTGTCAGGATGCTTGTTTAGATAATAGCTCGGATAAGTTCGAATATGGATCATCTCGGATGAAAAACTAGGTCACCGGAGCTATAAATAGAAAAACCTTGTTAACACTCTAGCGGTCACATTTTTGCATCAATCATCATCAAACTTGGTCAGGATGCTTATCTAGTTGATAGCTTGGATGAGTTCGAACATGGGTCATCTCGGATTACAAAGTAGGTCACCGGAGCTAAAAATAGTAAAACCTTGTTAACACTCTAGCGGTCACATTCATCAATCATCATCAAACTTGGTCAAGATGCTTGTCTATGTGATAGCTCGGATGAGTTCGAACATGGGTCATCTCGGATTACAAAGTAGGTCACCGGAGCTAAAAATAGAAAAATCTTGTTAACACTCTAGCGGTCACATTTTTGCATCAGTCATCATCAAACTTGGTCAAGATGTTTGTCTAGGTGATAGCTCGGATGAGTTTGAACATGGGTCATCTCGGATGAAAAAGTAGGTCACCGGAGGTAAAAATAGAAAAACCTTGTTAACACTCTAGCGGTCACATTTTTGCATCAATCATCATCAAACTTGATCAAGATGCTTGTCTAGGTGATAGCTCGGAATAGTTTGAACATGGGTCATCTCGGATGAAAAACTAGGTCACAGGAGCTAAAAATAGAAAAACCTTGTTAACACTCTGGTGGTCACAATTTTGACTCAATTGTCATCAAACTTGGTCAGGAAACTTGTCTAGGTCATTGCTTGGAATAAATCGAACATGGGACATCTCGGATGAAAAACTAGGTCACAGGAGCTAAAAATAGAAAAATCTTGTTAACACTCTAGTGGCTACTGTTGTGATCCAAATATTCTGTTAATTGGTCTGAAAGTTTGTTTTGATGATTTCTAAGTCAAGATCGAACATGGGTCATCTTGGATGAAAAACTAGGTCACACCGCCCAAATATGGAAAAACCTTGTTAACACTCTAGTGGTCACATTTTCGACTCAATTATCATCAAACTTGGTCAGGATGCTTGTCTAGGTAATTGTTTGAATGAGTTCGAAATCGCATGTGAAACTAGGTCACCGGAGTTAAAAATAGAAAAATCTTGTTAACACTCTAGTTGCTACTGTTTTGATCCAAGTATCCTGGAAATTGGTCTCAAAGTTTGTTTTGATGATTTCTAGGTCAAGTTTGAATATGTGTCACCTGGGTAAAAAACAAGGTCGCACTGCTCAAATATGGATAATCCTTGTTAACACTGTAGTGGTCACATTTTTGACTCACCTGTCATGAGACTTGGTCAGAATGCTTGTCTAGGTAATTGTTTGGATGAGTTTGATAATTCAGGTGACCGATCTAGGGCCATCATGGCCCTCTTGTTTATTTTTAATGGATATTAAACAGAAAGCGAGTCAGAAAATATCACAAATTTATCATGGGTATGCTGTGCTATGTATGACAATGCTAAATCAATAGCTTTTGCTTCAGCAGTAAAAATTGACGCATTATCTGGTAACCTTATACTAGATGTAAAATTATTTTCAAACACTGCCGCACCTACTTTGCAACCTTCGTTTGAACCGTCCGTATAAATGTGTAAAAAATTTATGTTTTTCCCTTAAATGCTAGAAATTCTTTAAATTTTTCGGGTGAATTTTGATGCTTCTTTTATTTAAAAGGTTAATATTTATTTTGGGGGGAATTTATAAGCCCAAAGGTAAAACCCCTGATGTCTTTTTAAAGGGATACTGTCTGTTTAAAATTTAAAGTTTATTAAATCACTTTTAAACGAAGCTAATGGTTTCATTTCCTTTGGTTTGTTAACAAAATTGTTAACCCTGGTGATGTATGCTATCTAGCATTAAATTTTGAAGATATGATTTTCATGCAGACCCATATACTACAGAACTATAATCTAATTTTGATCGGATAAGACTTCTGTATAGTTTCAGTAATGTGGAAGAATGTGATCCCCAATTTGTACTTGATAAAACCTTTAGTAAATTTAAAGCTTTAAGGCATTTAGTTTTCAAATGTTTAATATGTGGTATAAAAGAAAGTTTTTTTATCAAATACAATTCCTAAAAACTTAGCTTCATCAACTACTGGAATTTTAGAACCAGATATGTAAAGTTCAGGTCCATTATGTTCGACAGTGAGTTTTTGACTTTGAAAATTTAAAACCATTTTTCTATTGCCCCCTTTTGAATTTTATCTAAATTTTGTTGAACTTGCCTTTCAATTGTTCTCATACTTTTCTATCGATAGCAGATAAGAAAATCGTCTACATATAGAGAACAATCTATACCTGGTGTAAGAGCGCTAGCAATATTGTTTATTTTAAGGCCAAAAAGTTTAATAGAAAGTATGCTTCCTTGAGGAACACCTTGTTCTTGTTGGTGGTTCTCAGAAAAAGTTGTACCAAGTCTTATTTTAAAGTGCCTATCGTTTAAAAATCCAGAAATGAAAAGAGGAAGTCTGCCTTTAAGTCCAGCATCCTTTAGATCTTTTTGGATACCATATTTCCAAGTAGTATCGTAAGCCTTCTCAAGATTAAAGAAAATTGATATCAGGTGTTGTTTATTTACAAAGGCTTCTCTAATAAAAGTCTCAAGTCGGACAAGATGATCGTTTATACTTCGCTGTTTACGAAAACCTGACTGAAAATTAGTGATGATTCCATTATTTTCTAGATACCAAACTAACCGATTATTTATCATTTTCTCGAATGTTTTGCAGAGGCAACTTGTTAATGAAATTGGACGATAATTTGTAGGGTCAGTTGAATCTTTTCCAGGTTGAGGGATAGGAATAACCAACGCATTTTTCCAAGTGTTGGGAAATGTACCAGATACCCAAATTTTGTAAAATATTTCAAGAAGCAAGTCTAGGGATTTGGTGGTAAATGTTTGAGAAACTGGTAGTAAATTTCGTCCAAGTATATAACAGAATGGACCATCGAGAGGTCGATGCAAGAGAACGTATGTGTATATGTAAATATGTAGGTGACCGATAGTTTAATAAACAAAGCTTAAAGTTATCTATCAATTTTTCAGTTATGTTACCCTTATTATTTGTCGATATACTGCCCCACATAGGATTGTGAGCATTAAAGTCGCCTAAGAAAAGTAAAGGTGATGGTAATTGTCGAACAATACTCTCAAGTTCATCACTTGTTACAATTATATTTGGAGGAAGGTATAGAGAACAATTTGTTAGTGGTCGATGTAAGGTCACCTGCACAGCTATAGCTTGTGATCTTGTGTTTTAGTTCTTTTTGAGGAACGCAATTTGCGATAGCAATGCTTGTACCACCTGATGTTCTGGCGTTACTAGTGCATATATAGTTTTAAAGTGTATAATTTTTAATAGAGATATTATCTTTGGAAGATAACATAGTCTCCTTAAGACATAACACATTTGGAGAGAATTTTGATAAAAATAGTAGAAGAAGATCATTATAATTTGACTTCAGACCACGGCAATTCAATTGTAGTATAGAATGACTTCTATAATCCATTAAAAATATTTATATTAAGTAGGAAACTTTTTTGGACTTTTGGCATTCGGATTTCGAGGAGGGGAGAGGTATAAATCCTCATCCTCCATCAATTCGGTGTCGTGAAGTAGGTCGAACCGATTTTCTGTGTTGATCGGGTTCAGCATTGCTTTTTTCACCCGATCTGTGACAGAGCTGCATCAATACTAAGGGTCTAGTACTTAAGTACCAGTACCAGTACTTGCCAAGTTATGCAGTACCAGTACCAGTACTAGAATTTAGCTCGGTACTGCAGTACCAGTCCTTTTTGGGGGGAAGTAATTAAGTATCAGTACCATTACTTTCATATATTCATCAAAGTTTAAATGAATACACAGTGTCAAACAAATAATCACAAACATTATTTAGCAAAGAAATAAAATCATTTACTATAAAATCAATATTACTGTTTTACGACTTTATTGTTATAACATACTTTTTACAAATAATATTTACCACATATATTCAAGTCATATCTTATTGTTTAGTAACCAGTCAACTATAATACAATGAAATCATCCTTCAATTTATACCAAAGTAATTAACAACTTTTTATGGTGCTAACAATATCACTTGAAAAAGGCTTATTTAGAATAGAAGCAATTAATAAGTGTTTATTTTGCTCTTTTTTACTAGTAAATACAAAGTAATAAAATATTTTGATAAAGATATTTTAAGGTTTAGTGCTATTAAGTCTATTTATCTCAATTTAATGTTTTACTCCAAGTCTTTGGTGCTTCTTTTTGTGATGAATACTATGTTAACATTTGAAGGAATATTGCAGCAAATTATCTATAGATTTGATAACTTACTTGTTCACAAAAACAAAATAATACATTGAATTTACAAGTTTACTATATGAGACATATTGATGACATTTTTATCAAAAGTACTGCCTAGTAATGCAGTAGCAGTACCACTTTTTAAGACAGTACTGCAGTACCAGTACCAGTAGTAGCAACATTTTGTAAGAGTAATTCAGTATCAGTATCAGTACTTGCAAAAATCGCTGCAGTACATAATGCAGTAACAGTACCAGTAATGCAGCTCTGATCTGTGATGACAATTCGCTTTTTAGGCGATTGTGTTTGATAAACTTTCTCAGACGATGCTATTTGATTGTTTGCAGTTTGCTTCTTTGGAGAAGACTTTGATGGTGACTGAGTCTGCACAGAGGTAGACTGTTTACTTTGTGAAGCTGCATGCTTTTTAGGTAATGATAGCTTAAGTGGTGGGCATTGGCATAAGTTGACTTGTACTGCAGAGTCAACCATCTTAACAGACTTTGTACCTGCAGCTGAATACGAAAGTTGTTTTGGTCCTTGTGATTCAACAAGCTTTCGTGCATCTTGAAAGGAAATATTTTGCGTATACTTCTGACGAAGAATTTCTTTTTCCTTTAACCACAAAGGACATGACTGGGGGTGGCGTAATGCTCTCCTCCATAGTTTGCACAATTAACAGGAACATTACAAGTCTCATTTTTGTCATGGTTTGACCTGCATCTTCGGCAAATAGTTTGCCTTAGGCAATTTGAATCATGGTGACCAAATTTGAAGCATTTGTAACATTGCATTGGGTTTGGAATGTAAACCGCAACGCGAACGTTAAGGTAACCTACTCAAATCGATGATGGGAGAATTGGTGTGGAGAATGTTACAATAAGGATATTCGTTGGCACTCGATTACCATCTCTTGTAGTATGAATGCGCTTGACATTTGACACCTGCTGTGATTTTAACTCTTCAGCAACATCTGTCTCCATCATTCCTGCAAGGTCAGAACATTTGATAACGCCCTTGCTGGAGTTCAGAGACTGGTGTGGTATGGCAGTTGCATCAATGTTAAAAAAGCTGGTACATTTCAGAATAATGTCTGCTTGTTGTTTCCGCTCTACCTCTATCAAGAGTCCACCATTGCGAGTTTCTTGACAGATTTAGGCGTACCAATAAAAGCCGAAAGTGGTTTTTCTATAATAAAGGGGCTAAGTTCAGTGAGTGATTTGGAGCTGTTTGATTTGATTATCAGAAAACGGGGAAAACTTCCATCAACTGAAATGATACAATTTGAATATTCTTGCGATTTTCGTTTTTTTTTTTTTCGTGTATCCATGACAAAAAGTATGACAATTCGTCTCCCGGGTTCCCCAGCCATCTCGGACTCAATTTACACAATTTGCCCATTTAACCACCGCCTTCCTGGATATGTTATACTGCATTTATAATGCATAAATGAAAGATTGTGTTAACATAACGGCACCCATCTTACAGTTTTAGTAGGAACCGAAGGTATACTAGAATTAAAATTTAAACTCAGATTTTTTAAATAAATGATGTTCATTGAATTGTATTCATTTCGGGACCGTGTAAGTTCAATGAAATCTTTATGTATTTGAGAAATATATATCCAAGGGCAAGACCAGTCGGTTGACCAAAAAGGCGGGCTCACTTGGTCAACCGTCTACCCTAAATCAGAGGCCAAAGCAGTGTGTTAGGAGTACTGGAGATCCCTGGGTATCCTTCAACTATCAGGACCCTCTTTTCTAGGTTACGGGACGCTGCCCACGGCAACAGGCAGTCTGGGCAGTCCGTCATACAGGTTGACAGCAGCGCACCCCAATAACGGACATATGTTACTCCTCCTCACCACGTAGAGGTACCCAAAAGAGGAGGCCGTAACACGTAATAACTTGTGATAGCTGCTATATCTGTTAAATTCTAGAATTTGACGTAAACCAGAGTTACCTCTCTTGTCAGTTATCTTTTCTTCCTCTGAGTTTTCCTCCGTAAACGTAGTGAAAGTGATTGCCCTAGTTTGTTCCAAAGCCGGCCATTTATTATTGTGAATTAACCAAGTAGGTCCGTTTTTCCATAATGTGCTTGTTTGTAACTGGGTCGCAGTTAGACCTCTTGTTTGTAAATCAGCGGGTGGATAATATCGCCATTCAATATCGGGGGTAAGTTTCTTGATTTCTTCTCCTATGTTCAAACTTAAGCGTTCTAGAGTCTTTATAGATTTCAACCAACTTAACACTATTTGACTGTCGGACCAACATGTAATTTTATTGCACGTTACTGCATTTGACACGTGCGCCGGTGAGTGCTACCATCAGTTCTAGTTTAGATGAAGTTAACTCTTTGAGAGGTGCGTCTTTGTTCCTTGTAAAACAAGGGTTGATGTAAGACCGGAATTTAAATACGCAACAGCTCCAAAAGCACATGCACTTGCATCGACAAACACGTGTAAATCAATATCGGCGGCTTTTGTTGTATTTTCAGTATTGAGAAAATATGGCCTCTGGAACTTGGTCTGAATAATGCTGTTCAGGTCGTTGCTCAAATCAGCCCAGGTGTTGATGATGTCAACCGGAAGTGGTGTATCCCAATCAAATTTCTTCATCCATAGGTCTTGAACAAGTAGTTTTGCACGAACAGTTACTGAGCTAAGTAATCCCATTGGGTCATTGTGTTTGTGTATTTGTGTTTACTATTTGTTTTCTCCACGGGCCCGGATTTTATCAATAAATCCCTTCGATTTACAGCTAAACATAATTTCGGATTCAAGAACTCCTTCCAATTTTTATATTGGGTTTCCCTTCGGTGATTCGCAGCATGCCATATTAATGAATGAGAACCGGAAAGCAGTTCTGCTGTACATGAATTAATAATAATAATAAATAATAATGATAATTACCACATTTTTATAGCACCCTTTTCAAAAATAAAATGTTCAAAGGCGCTTTGAATTCGAAAGCTATAAATAGCTATGTATATAAATAAATGTTTTGATTTTTGAAACTTAGGTTATAAATTTGTTATTTTTTTTTTAGTAGTACATGAAATTATAATTTGTTATATTTTGAATTACATTTACACACAGCATATCAAGTATACAATAAATGATTGAATTTTTCAATATAAAGACTATTTCTGGCATAAGACTTTAATAATTTTGCTTTTGATCATTATTTTGAATTTATATTTATGAAACTAAATGTTTAATAATAACATGTTGATAGAAATAATTATAACTTAAAGGTTACATTTTATCGCTTCATTGGTATTGCACGTCACTTTGTGCTTCAAAAAATTTTTTTTAAAGGCATGACTGGTGACATTTCCGGGGTTCGTACTCGACAGCGAAAGCTGAGCTGCATTATGTGCTCTTATGGGCGGATGGATCATCATTAAGAATAGACTAGATAGATAGCATCATTGGTAACAACAGAAAATTTGATCTGCAGTTTGAACATGAGGTGTAATGTGTTTTTCTTTATGAATGGTTTTAAAGCAATACAACAAAAGTATATTGATCTCCCAATAAATCAATTAACAATTATAGTTTTTACATATCACCAAAATCAAGTAGCTTTTTAAATCTTTGACTCGCACGAAAATGATGTTAGTGAATTTCTTCATACCTGTTTAAAATTCAGGTAACAGTCTTCTATTATATTGATAAATCTGTATCACCATGTAACGCGTGTATAAACAAAATATCCTGAATTTGGTCTTTTTGAAATTCATCCTATTTTTTCATTTCAGAGTGTGTTCTACTTTCAGTATTGAAAGAAACCATTTTTTTAATTTGACATGAAAGTAAATGCATGTAATATTAAAATATTATAATATTAGTCCCTATATTATTGTTACTATATGTAAATGTGTTTCAATTATAATAATAGCAAAAACAGACTTTGATATTTTTATCATCTTATGTTACTGACTACAGTAGTGACACAAACAGAACACAGTACAGTCATGTCACATAACATTTACAAGTCTTGAATTCTTATTTGTATTCAATGAAATTACTTTCCTTACCAGGTAGGCATCAGTGAAAGCATTTTTTAAAACTAAATATCTGGTCGCTCTTTGTAATTATGGACAGTGCATAAGATAAGTATAATTTTGCAAAAAATGGTTTACAAAACATTCGGAAAAAAATCAACAATAGTACTTAACCCGTACTGACCTGTACGTAGGAATAATTTGGTAAGGTATCTGTAATGAGCAGAGCTTCTCAATTGCTGCATTGCAGTAACATTTGTACTTGTATAATTTTGAAGTCTGTTTGAGAATAGAACGTTTGGTTGTTCTAATAATAATAATAATAATAACTTTATTTACCGAAGGTAACATATTAAGACATATACAGATTGCAATATCTTATTTACAATGCGGCCTTCTAAAATAAAAAAAAATAAAAAAAAACACACACAAAAGAACACATATCAATCAAAGAAAATATAACATGTAAAAGAAATGATTAAATGGTTATCACAATTTTAACATATATCTTAACACATATACTGAAAATTCATACAATTCAATTTATTTATCATTAAACATAATACTTTCATCAGTGCATCATTTTAATCTGCAATTTGAAAATTAGAATTAAATTACAAAATTAACAAAATTAACACAGTCAAAAAACTTGAAACTAAGACAGACACTCATTATTAGAAAACATAATAATGAAAAACACATGTATGAATATAAAGAGCGTATCTTGTATATATTATACACACGGACCGTGCAAAAGTTGATTAAATAAGTATTTCTTGAAACTATTCTTAAATATTGACAATTTTGTTTTTCTTCTTATAGTCAGTGGTATGAAATTCCAAATAACCATGGCATTAAATTGGAATGTGTCATTAAAATAATTAGTACGTGGTTTGTTAAGACGCAATTAAATTTCTGTGAGATATCGATCTTAGATTATACTTTTGATTATTTGATATGGTAAGTATGTCTCGGATATATTGAGGGGTCATATTATTCAGTGCTTTATATACTTTGACACCGGTGTGAAAAATACATCTTTTCTTGAAAGGCAATATTTTTAATCTTTTGTATAAATTTTCTGATAATTTTCTCATTGGAAGGTCTAGAATAATTTTGCAAATTCGTGTTTGCATTTTGTATATTTGGCATATATTTTTTGTTTTCTTTCCCCCATATATTACAACAATAATCAAAAATAGAAAGAAAGTGTGCATAATAAAAAATCATGCGAGATTCCTTTTTTAAAACGTACTTTATACGCCTAAATAAATTAACTTTAGAGTTCAATTTTTTACACACATCATTTACCTAACAGTGCCTCAACATAAAAACCAAGCAGTTTTTTGTGATTCTACATTGTTGAGTCGTTAATTTTCAAATTTAATTCTTTTGCAATCTTTAGCTTTTGTCTACTACCTACTAGCATATTTTTAGATTTTTTAGGGTGTAAAAGCATATTATTATTTTACACCACTTAATAATCATATTAAGGTTATATTGTAGTTTTTCCTCTATAACTGATATGTCATCTCCAGATTTATGCAACGTGGAATCATCAGCATATAAATCTATGTTAACATCCTCGCAATTATTTGAGAGATCATTTATATAAAGAAGAAACAGTAAAGGACTTGATATTGAGCCTTGTGGAACGAGGTAACATATTGTACGTCACATTTAAAGTCTCCAATTTGAAATATTTGCATACGATTAGACAGATACGAATAAAAAAAAGTTTTAATGATGTTAAAGAAAAGTGATAAAGTTTAAGTTTATATAAAAGTATTTCATGGTCAACTAAATCAAACGCCTTTTGCAGGTCTAAAAATACCGTACCTATATATTTTCCACTATCAACATCTTTTAGCCAGGAGTATATCAAATGAATTAGGGCCGTATTGCATGAATGATTCTTTAGAAATCCTGACTATTTATTATGTAAAATATTTGTTTTTTGGAAAAAATGCTGTAACTGATTAGCTATGTGACGTTCAAAAATCTTAGATATTGTAGGCAAGATAGAAATAGGTCGATATTTGCTCGGATCATCTTTCAGTCCAGATTTGAAAATTGGAATAACTCGGGCATTTTTAATTCATCGGGAAATATTCCTTGTTTATACTGTTAATACTATTATTTATTATGCTAGCAATCATTGGGGTCACAAAGTCACCACACGATTTTATTATTTTTGGACCTAGTTTATCTAGTCCAGTGGCTTTATTTGCATCTAGTTTATCAATAATGTTTTTAACTTCAAATGCAGAAATGCTTTCAGTTTTGAATTCTTTCCATTTCAATTTATTATCTAACTTATCCTTCAATATTTTAAATTCGTCGTTAGATAACTGTACTTTTTCGACAATATTAGATATGTTTACAAAATATTTGTTCAATTCATTGATAATATTAGCATGATCAGTAAATGTAGTATCGCCAAAAGTGAGCCGTTCGGGAATAAGTACATTTTCCTTTTGACCTAAATTAGTTAAATCATTAATATTTTGCCAAATATATTTTGGATTTTTTCTTTCATTTATTGCATTATTGAAGAAATTCTTTTTGCTTTCCCTAATCTCTGAATTTATTTTATTTCGTAATAATTCATATTCATCGAAATCTCCATTTTTTGTGATATTTATCTCTTAAAAATATCATTGCTTTAATTTCATCAGTGAACCATTTAGGCTGTGCATCAAATTTAATTCTCTTTTCTTTTAATGGAACATGTTTGGTAATAATATCTTTTACTATTGAAAAAGAGGTTTGTAATGCTAAATTTGGATCAACAATATACTCCACAGATTCTAGAGAAGATCGAGCTAAATCAGTCTGAAAAGATTGTTCATTAAATGTCTTGAATGATCTATACTTCATTGTCTTATGGAAACCACGTTTAACTCGTGACTTAACTGTTCTAATGAAACAGACAGGGAAGTGATCACTTATTGATAAATTTGATACAAATATATTACAGACATGTGTATGACTCTTCACACTGCCATAAATATGATCAATAATTGTTGCACTAGTTTTAGTTGTTCTTGTTGAAGTTTGAATGAATTGCCTAAGACCAAATTTTGATATTAAATTAGACCAGCTTGTATTATTGAACTTGTTTCTGAGTTTATCAGGCATAAAATTAATATTTACGTCGCCTGGAATATAGTACTCGAAATATTTAGAATCAATTTCATCGAATTGCTGTTCGTATTCATCAACCCATGATTGGCGTACTTTTCGTATACATAGTTTACTAGAAACGATTTTGTATTAGGGTAGTTTATCTCTATCCAAAGAGATTCTAAATTTTCATTTTCTAGGTCATTTCGACGTTTATAGGGCACTTTCTCATTTATGAAAACTATCAACCCCCTCCGTTTCTTCCATTAATATCCTTTCTTTCAAAACAAAATAGATAAATACAGAATCCCTAAAGAAAGCCCAACACGACAAAATTGAAAATGTTGCAGGCTCGGTTTGATTGAGCCTGTTCATGGACGGTACTGGAAAGTGCAAGTTATCGTCCACGCCCCCTAGCACCGGCTTAAGCAGAATTCAACATTTAAACATGAAATAGTAAAATTTTGAATTTAGAAACATCCGCAGATGTGTTCATACGGCGGTTATCATGGAACCTTCAATGTGACACTTCCGTGCCATTCCATGAAAAGCGGCGTATGGTCCCCAAGTAATAAAAAGCGTGTGCCCTAAACGAGAAAACAATGGGCGGAACTAATTAAAATGGAATTTTGAAAGGGGATCAGAGGTTATGGAGCCTGCATATCACAGATAAGACGTGAAAAGACAAATTTAAAAAGCAGGCAACATATCCTAAGGGTGATTCAACATTATTCAAAGTTTTCTTTTTTCAAATCATTATTATAAATATTTTCATTTAGATATGTTTCACAAATACCAAAGATATCTGGTTTGTTCATTTTTCCATGATGATATCTGATTTCATCCATTTTTGGCATCAAATGTTGTATATTGACGAACGCAAACCACAAGCCCTTAGAACAATAGTCAAAAGTGTTGATATTGTTTTTATTTGTAATTCCAGGTTTATATAAAGTAGTAAGCTTTTTCTTGTTTACATTATATATTCTAAACTAAGTTGTCTTCTTTTATAATAGCTATTAAAAGTTTTGAAAAATAAATTATCATTCATCAAAACACGATTTATATCGATAATAACGATACAAATTTGATAGCAGTTTAAAAATTAATGTGTATGTATGAACGCTACAGCATAATTCAACAACGCTTATAAATGCCAGTATCCATAGATATTGGTAAAATGAATAGCATGTAATTGTTATTACTTTATCATATTGTTCTTCTGTTTCCGATGTACATAGATAATGTACTTTAAAAGACTCACATGGATTTTAAGACTAACGCTGTAACTTATATTACAAACCTCATAAAATGTGTTAGATAAATTGTTAAAGTTATTTTCATAAAACATTTACATTTGTATGAATTACAATCATAAAATAAACTAATTAAAGTCCCATACCTAATTTCTGAGCTATACATAGTGTCATGTGAGTGCCTGTCAAAAATATCCTAATGTGAATAATGCTTATGTCTATAAAGTTTAGTTTTTCCATCTCGTCGGCCAGGGGGATGATTGCATCCATAATCGAGTCGTCTGCTATTTATAACATCATTTGTTAGTCTGCACTGAGCCGTAACGTGATTATTACGTCCACAGTTGTCGCAATGAATCCTGCCGTAGAGCTGATGGCACCGATCCATTGTGCCTGTCCGACTCCCTTATTTGTTTATAATCACTACCTCCGTTTGCACGTGTAAATCGCGGCATTCCGGTAACACGTGCCGAGCGCAGCGTTCCGATTGCACGTGTAGAAAGATGCGTCTCATAAACCGAGCGTTTTTGATGTTAAGCACTTGATTTATTGCCATCAGCAGTGTTCTAGATCCAGTTTCATTAAGATGAATCCCATCACGGTGGAAGAACAGCTTAACGACCCCTCCATCTCCGTACACGAACGATTTGTACAAATCAAGAGTCGCGTTGGTTGACGTACATATCGCACGGATTTCATCATTTAGATGCGCGACGTCTACGTCAAATCTTGGACAAATTGTACACAAGTAAACACGGATTTCTTGTTTCTGGAGACTTGTAACAGTTTCTATAATATCATCACATGTTGTGGAAATTGAAGCTTTTGAAGAGACGTCATTTCCGCCTACATGAATCACAACGTTTTTACATTCATTAATATTCCAGTGACGGACCCGTGAAAGCGCGTCAGTGTCTCTAGCTCCGCGGATGCACGCAATTCATATATCTGAACGGAGGCATTTCTCTTTTATTCTTTTCAGTATTAAGTCCCCGAGAATGACAGTATCGGATTTTTGATGGTACGGGGTCTTAGCATTTGAGGAAGTTTGTTCATAACCGTCATGGAGTTCTGTATTCCGAGGTCTGTGAACAGGGGGATAATATTAGGTGTTTCAGTTTCTGTGCGTGAAAAGGTGTGTCCCTTGCCGTGGAAGTGATGAACAGACTGTACTTTCTTCAGCAGTGTTTCTGAATATTTGGCGATGTCATTATCTAATTTCAAAGTGCTATCGCACAACGATTCAACTCGATCATTAGTATTAGAATTCATTTGCGATACTTGCCGTTTTATGCTGATTTTTTTTCATCTCATAATTTGCGGCCTACTTGATTTTGATAGCTCAACGCTTGATCAGTAAGAGAAGCCTTCACTATTTTCAATTCAATTTGTACATCGCGTAAAAATCAACGATGTAATTACTGTTTATATCACACTGTGTTTCAGTCTGTACCGAAATATCAGATCTACTATTGGTGTTATCAGTGTTAAGATTGTCACTGTCTGATTTACAAATACCATCGACTTCAGTTGAATTATTACACTCTATAGACAACGGTGAGCATTGGCTTGGTTCTGACCCACACTTTTATGAAGATGCTTTAAAATCAAGTGTCTAATGTTGTTTTTTTAGATTCCCTAAGGTACATGTTCCTTTTTGAATTTCGTACTCTATGCAATGTAGAATATCGTAAAGATCATTGCTCATAAAATGTCCTGTATCCCGGCCATTTATAAGAGCAGACGATGTTGTGTGGTACATATTTAAAGTAAACATAATTGCACGCCCGTTTGACATTTTATATATGGATTCAACGAGGTTCCTTTTGTTGTCACAAACTGGTATGATTTTCTTCGTATAGTTCACTTTATCAGAGGAATAATAGGATTCAGTTGCGTATTTGAAAAATTCATACATACCAGTGCTCATTTTAAGTCTCACTCCTCCTCCGGTTTCTGTCACCAAAAATCATCCTGGTCAGTCTTAGCAAGCTTTTTCCTCAAATTTTTATCTCTTTTTAGTGAATAATCCTTAATCTCAGTGGAAATGTCATGAGTTTTCTCATTATTTGTCTCCCGTGAGCCCACTTCCGGTTCAGAATTTTCCAGCGCAAGTTCAATTTTGGCTGACATTGTCCAAATTACTCTCAAAATTAGAATAATTTTGATATATTCTAGAAGATCGAGAAAATCTGAATCACATCGTTCCCTGTGAATATTGACGTTTTATGGCGTTTAGCTAATTTATTTTCAAAAATTTTAATGCCGCTTTCACTCAAAGTGTACTATTGCGCGCTGTACAAACGGCATCTCGTCAACTGCTTTCCGGTTCTCATAAATATGGAATGCCGCGAATCACCGAAGGGGAAACTAATATAAAAATCGGAAGGAGGTCTTGAATCCGAAATTATTTTTAGCTGTAAATCGGAGGGATGTATTGATAAAATCCGGGCCCATGGACAAAACAAATAGTAAACACAAATGGCTCTGCGCCTGAGGGCGCGGAGAATTGACCCACAGGGATTGTTTAGCTCAGTAACTGTTCGTGCCAAATTACTAGTTCAAGACATATGGAAGAAGAAATTTGATTGGGATACACCACTTTCGGTTGATATCATCAACATCTGGGCTGGTTTGAGCAACGACCTGAACAGCATTATTCAGACCAAGTTCCAGAGGCCATATTTTCTCAATACTGAAACTACATCAATAGCCGCCGATATTGATTTACACGTGTTTGTCGATGCAAGTGCATGTGCTTACGGGGCAGTTGCGTATCTAAATGTCAAATGCAGTAACGTGCAAGAACATTACATGTTGGTCCGACAGTCAAATAGTGTTAAGTTGGCCTAAATCTTTAAAGACTCTAAAACGCTTCATTTTCAACATAGTAGAAGAAATCAAGAAACTTACCCCCGATATTGAATGGCGATATAATCCACCCGCTGATTTACAAACCAGAGGTCTAACTGCGACCCAGATACAATCAAGGACATTATGGAAAAACGAACCTTCTTGGTTAATTCACAACAATAAATGGCCGGCTTTGGAACAAACTAGGGCAATCACTTTCACTACACTCAGAGGAAGAAATGATATCTGACAAGAGAGGTAACTCTGATTTACGTCAAATTCTAGACTTTAACAGATATAGCAGCTATCACAAGTAATTACGTGTTACGACATACGTTATACGTTTCACTAAAAACTTAAGTGACGTATAATAATCGCCAAAGTGGTCCATAATTACAAAGAGCTAAGGTTAGCAGACAGAAAACTGATTGAAACTTGCCAACAACAATATTTCCCAGAAGTAATACAAGATCTAGCATCCCAGTCCAAATATTAGGCAGCTTAGGCTTCATTTGGACAAAGACGGTTGTATTAGTTGTGGCGGGAGAATACATAACGCACAGTTGCCAGATATAACAAGATTCCCGTATCTAATGTCCCCAAAAAGTAATGTCACAAGACTGATAATCAAAGACGCTCATTTCAATCAATTACATGCAGGTGTCGCCAATACTGTTACCCATCTACGCCAGAAGTACTGGATAACGTCAGTTTATTCCAAAAAGATAATCTTGGTATGGTTGAATGTCGGAGCGACTAATTGGTGTAATGAAAATAGCGATTTAGGAATTTCTAAGCCACCATTAATTTACAAACGCTGCAGAGGATAGTTACGGAAGTAGAGGCAATGATGAACTATCGACCAATTACCTACGTTTCATCTGCTAGAGATGATCCAGAACCTCTCACACCTTCACACTTACTGCATGGACACAGACTGACAACTCTACCATTCTACGATACTGTGGTAACCAACGATATGCCCGGTTACCATATCAAAGGTGACGATGTTCGGCAACGTGCTGGACGAAGTGAGGAGTTAGTTAATCATTACTGGAAGGGCTGGAAACACGAGTATCTGACGTCATTAAGAGAATACCAACGGCCGAGTTGTACCACAAACCAGGCTATTCAAGTTGATGAACTTTGAACGGGAAATGACGGATTTTCGAGGGCCGCAAGGATGCGTACATCCGGACGTCTGACTACACGACTGATTGTCAGATTGTACCCATTGGAAATTATCCAGATGAATAGACTTTACAATGCGAATTGAAATATTTATTCTATCTAGCTAATATTTCGTGAAAAGACAATTCAATTTGTATAATCATAGAAGAGTGAAAATAATACAAAACAGAGACTTTACATAGCGCTAATATGTGTGTTGATAAATCTAAATATAGCTCTTTGAATAAAGTGCTTGATTTAAATATAATTTTAAGTAATTTTATTACTTTATGTTTTTGTATAACAATTTTTCTGAGGCCCGTAGAATGTTGAAGATTTGGCGCGACGTCACGTAACGTCTTTTGTGCGAATTTGTTGTTAAGTTATTAACGTAACGTCACTTCCCATGCATGTAAACATTCAGTTTGAATAAAGGAAACGAACCGTACAAAACGCTTAAATTTAACTCACGATCACGTCCTCACATTAACCATGGCCCTGGGGTCAAAATTGGCCATGTCCTGGAGCTAACTCAGTTTATATTGACTTAATAGGAAAATACATTTAATTTTAATTCCTCTTAACAAAATTACCTAACAACAAAGAACAAGCAGTATAATACTACTTAATAATGTATTTTAGGTATCTTTATTCCACAAAGCCAGTAGACCAGACTGGTCGATAAGGCAACTTTTTACAATATATACAATTACATAGGTCTAATGACATCAATTGCGAACTATTTCATACATAATACTCACTCAAAAATAAGCCTTGAAACAGACTTTACATTTTAAAAGATATACTTATTTGCATAATAACCATTGAAACAGACTATACATTTTAAACAAAAGAGGATAAACCCACAAGGACTTGAAAACTACTGCAAAATGTATGTTTGTATATATCGTAATGTATTGGGAGAAGACATACGATACATTTTGATACAAAGCTTCTTTTCTGATTTTGAATGCTTTATAAATATATAGTCCTTAAATAATATAACATGTTCATTTTGACATTTCAACAATTCTATGATTTTGAAAATACTGGGTTTAATTACATAATATTGTGGTATTAACTTTTTCTCAGAACATTATATTTAGAGCAACATATTACAAAATGATATTCATCTTCAAGCACATTACAATGTCTACACAATCTATAACTTATATCAACTCTATGTCTAGACCATCTACCAGTTTCTATTTCAAGTCTATGAGAAGACAAACGTTATCTAGTAAGTGCATGTCGGACATGTTTAGTTTTTACAAAATAAAGATAAAGATGGAAACTAAAATCTGAGATATTTCTATAAAATAATGCTCTAGACGACTGTTCTAATCTTGAATTCCATTCTCGTACACAAACATCAGATAGGCGTTACTTAAACAAGTCTAACAGCACATTGACATTTGCAACTCCTTGAAATAACCATACATGATAAAAACCATACTGACTTAATAAACGTTTCACCTGGTTTGCCCAATTTAGTGTATTTGGGTGTCTCTCTATTGTATTTAACATATCTTTATAAACTATTTTAACATATTTCCTACTGTTTAAACGTAGAATTTTAAACCAATATTTAACAATTGAAAGTAAGCACCTTGTTCTGCATGGTAAACTACCTATTTCACAAAAAACAACATAATTTTGACAATTTGTTTTAACACCAAGGACTTGCTTGCTTACCAAATTGTGTGTGTACACGTTCAATACAGTTTGCAGATGCAAAACCCAAAACTTCGCTGATATATGATAAAATTGGATAAACTTGTCAAATAGATCTAAAACATGCTTTGACGATATATCAACAAATTTATACAAATATTTTTCTAGCCTATACGTTGCTTTAAGGGCCTGACAAGATAATAATGTTTGCGTTTCTGTAAATGCACTACCAGTTGTAAAAACAACTCCTAACTATGTGAAACAAATAACAATTTTCATTATATTACCATTATAGTTAAACTCTAAATGAACAGGCAAACGACGGCTTTTTCTAAAGACTTTAACTTTTGTCTTTTCTGCGTTACAAACGAGTTTCTACCTTTGACAATATGCATATAAAACATCAAGCCCTTTCTGTAAATCACTTTTGCTGTTAGGGAAAATAACAATGTTATCTGCATAAAGCATAAGAAATAACTTTATATAACCAAAATAAATACCGTTTATACCATTTATAATAAATTCATTTTCAATATAATTGAAAAACATAGAAAATAAAAAAGGGGTTAAGCATCCACCCTGTCGTACACCTAGGATACATGTAAATTCATTACTTATATCATTATTAAGCTTTACATGATATTATATCACTATACATAAATATGATTATATGAAGCATAATATATGTATAGAGCACTTGGACAATCAGTATGTAGTGAGTAATACATTCAAATTTCAATCATTACATGTAATAATACATAGTTACTATAACAAATGTATAAAAAACATATACTATCATGTTAACACATTCATAAACGAATTATCTTAAATTCAGATAATAAAATCATCATACAAAATATATCCCATCTAGATGGTTGATGCTAAACGCATTTCTTGTAATTTTTTAAGCTAATATTGGTTGGTCGTCCAAAGCTGAATTCCCAATTATACACTTTACTTTAGCACGAAAACTTCGTGCACAAACTATACGATAGGACACTATATTTGACCAATGGAAAATAATTTTCCTCTAATTCACTTTCGCGCAACCGAGGACTATTATATTTAAGAAATAATATATACCGAACTGTGATTTTAACAAATTAATGATGCCATATCTGGTATTAAGCTAAATTGCGCCTGATTTGTTTCCGTACTTATTTTAGCGCGTCGCATTTTAAGTGGTTACATCACATTTGTATGATGATTACATCATATGTCTAACTATAGAACATCAACAGTGATTTTATTGCATAATAACACACACTTTTGGTTCTTCTATGTTCAATAAGGAAAGATGCGGATCGTATTAGACATACTATATCCTTACAATAAACAACAAGCACTATAATGCTATTTAATAATGTATTATATGTATGGAGCACTTGGACGATCAGTTTACATTTGAAAAACAAGAAAACTTATTTAAAAATTAGCAAAGATCTTGACATTAAAAATATACCAGAGTTTAAGACAAATTAAATAAAAGAAAATCTTCACCGTTAAGCTCTACTAATTTTACATATTTCAAAACATTTTCACAAGGACATAACAGAGTGACCGTTTTCGCAATCATCAACCAATGACCATCTCTATATACATCCGTTATACTTTTCGCAATATAGATAGCCATATATATGACTATCGATAACTATATATTCAATAATTCACCACTGCGCAAAAAGCCTAAGCTAAAACAATGGCACAAATGATTCTTTGATTTTTTTCTTTTCGTGAAGAGAATTAGAAACAGCCAAAATAATTTCAACTATAATTGGCTCTTTTCTGTTTACAGGTTTTGCAAAAATATCCGCTTCTAAAATATTTATATTAATTCTAGAATCAGTAGGAGAAACTACACCATTCATATCATGAAACCATTTAATAGCGTAAAATGCTGTTATTAGTGGGACAGGAGTACGTGCAGTTTGAATTAATGAATGAAGATGAATATAAAGTGCCACAGTTAAAGTTTTAGCATTAAATTAATCTCAACTCCCTTAAAAATTACACAAACCCCACTCTATTCAACGATTAAATGCCAACTCATATTTTTTACAAGTATTAGCCGCTGTTGATTTCTTCAAAATGTCTAGGAGACGGTCAATCTTATCCGCCAAAACGGGCGCAAATTGATCAATATCGTCCTTATAAATCTGAAAAAGAACACATTTAACATGAGAAAATTTAATAAAACCGATGATCAAACATGCTTACAGTGTTATACATCAATATAATGCTAATAACACTTTGTTTACATGTAATAATGTAATTCCTTAAAACTGTATGAATTTATAAAGGAAACATTTCGTGTTAAATAGTGTACAATTAATTATATAGTTAAAATTATCACGAGTCTAATAAAAATGCAAACATTATAATAGATCTAATTCATACAATAACAACAAGGACACAATTAACTTTCTTCAATATGATAAGATATAATACAAAAAACAATCCAATTTACTAAGAAAAAACTTCATTCAGCAAGTTATGTTAAAATTAAACTAAACATTTTAATCAAATACAGGTCAAGAAAGAAAATTGAGTTTAACATCAACTCACGTGTGGAAAATACTATTCGATTAATTCCAATGAGATTTTGACCTTACAGCTCCAGTGAGCAAACTATTTAAACCGCAACAGTGAGCGAAATACAATTAAATGAACTCCAGTTATTTTTTATTCTTACAGCTCCAGTGAGCAAAATAAACATTCAAGTGAGAAAATATTTTTAACAGGGTCAATGAAAACTCCACTCCAGCTAGCAAAATATTTAATACTACTCTAGTAAGCCTTTTATAAAATATAACATATCAGCAAAGTACAGGGATATCTGTACCGTTCATACAACATCATAAAACAAGAGAAACTACCTAATCTGACTATGTTGATAACTCAATTAGAATTAATTCCCCTAACATTAAAAACGTAAAGCCAACATGCCGAATTTTAAATCAATATTTCCCAAAATGCCATAGCCATTCTTACATTTTGTGTAATATTGAGCCTCTGCAGGCGACATAATACTGTATTTCATTATGTTAACAAGAAAAGCATTGATGCAAAGCATCAAAGGGCGTCCAAGCAAGAAATGCAGCAAGTGAAGATGAACTAGTACACATATGATGACAAGATATTCTTATAAACTACCAGAAATGTATACCACTTATGAATGAGCGGACGAAAGACATTGTTCATTATGAACTTTGATTGGCATGCTAGAGATTAGAATATTACTTGTTATTTCTTTATGATCGTGGTTATTAATAGCAACGGATATACATGTATGCAATCATTTATAATCCATATGTGTAACGCATGATCAACACGTTCCACACATTTGTCCCTTATTATGTACATGTTATCGCTATTAGCGAAGACCCCCTTAAGGTATCTGTTCACACTTTAAGTTAGTAAAAATATGACACTGGTTATATTACCATGTTGATCATGTTGAGCATAATTGTTTATTATACAATAATTGTAATATCTATTAATTTTAATTTAAAAAAAATACAAATTTTATGAATATTGTTTTCTTTTATTCTTTTTTGTGTTTTATGTGCTATTTTAATACTGAGTTTTTACTACTCTTTTTTTATTAAAATTGTAAAATAAATTTTAAGAATTCAATTGTCATATTGACCGACGATTATAAGTAAAAGCTTAACTGGAAAAAGTCAGTAAATTATGGTTTATCTTTCAATATATAATATTGTTTATACTTAAACCATGTACATGTACATTGTATTTTTCTTTATCATTTTTTAAATTATCGATCAATTGAATAATTCATTAAATCTAATTTGTAACTTTGAATAATTCCTCGGCATCTTTACTAAACACGGATAACAAATTGAATAATTAAATAAAATGTTTCAAAGTTGATAATGTCATTTTAATACCATAAAAATGTACCTTTTTCTCAATTATTGTACATATCACGGATTTATATTACATATAAATCCGTGTACATATTTATTGTTTTTATCTCATATAGATAAAATGAAACATGCTATTGTTGTTTTTTTCCAATTGTAACGATATTCAAACATCTACTCCAAAATCGGGAGAGACCGGACAATAAACGTGTGGTACTATTCGCCGGTCACTAGTAAATCCTGGTCAAAATAGACCGGGAGAGACCGGCATTTACCGATAGGAGTGATAAAAAGATATATCTATAAATAGGTTTTTGGAATATTTAGGTCATCAACTGATCATTCTAGGATACATGTACAACAATAACATACCATGACATGATAACCGACTGTGTACTACAAAATGATAAATAAAAAACCCCGAAGAGCGCGATTTATTGACAGAAAAGGTTATTTCATTTGTAAATGTTTGCATTGCGAAAATTCATTGTAACATATCGCGACATTTCATTCTTATTTAATAATCAAGCACCCTCATACCGATCGGAATTTTCGGCTTTTATTATGACCGACTAAAAGGCTCGAGAAGTTGCTGTCGCCCTTTCACAAAATCTGATCTCATTCCATAAGAGCGCCGCGCTTCGGCGCGGACGCCAATAAATAACAGTCATTCTTTTATAATAACGACCAATAGCGGAACAATTAATATTCCCTGTGCCCAAACTAAAGTCATCTTATTCTTACCCTGTGAGCAAGATAAAAAGGAGGAACAAACAATCCAAAATCTCCAGCCTCACTTACTGGAATAAAAGCTCGGCAATTTATGATGATAATATTCTGAAGCGAATCAATGTATACTCATTTTTGTGTCTCCCACTTTAGGTGGGTGGGGACATTTAGATTTCTTCTTGTCCGTCCATCCGTCCGTCCGTTCTCATTTTGTGTCGCACGTCAGTGGCGTACCTGCCGATACGCCAATACGCAAGGGCATATTTAAATGAGTAAAAGAAAATTGATGTAGATCGATCTATAGTTGCGTAGCTTTTTATTGATTCCATAGGTATGCTTACGATTTAACATTTGTCATACAATCAAAGGTGAGTATAGCACGTACATGTACGAGAGAAAATACAATATATTCATTGGGTATATCAACGGGGAGAAATTTTAACGAGAAACTTTCTTATGTGTTTTTTTCTTTATATGAAAATAATCCATTTTTAAGTAGGTAATGTTTGAATTACAATACAAATTCAATTTATATCACCCTTTGCGGATTTTATTTAGCTTAAGCATTTTTAAAACTTTGAAAACAAAATGTTTTGCCTCTCTATAGAGCCCACGGAGTGATTTCCATTTTCTTTCAAATAGATTAGGCCTATGCTTTGAATAGTTAATGTCATATGCTTATAAATATCGCTGAACTTTATGTACACATTTATGTATTGTCTGTAAGTTTTGTTTGGAATCCGAGTCGGCCTCCTGTAGTTGTTTGTCAATGTATTAGTCTATCACATTCATTTCATCTTACAATCATTTGAAATTGTGTAGAATAGTTTGGGTCCTACAAATCTGACTTTAGCAGCAAAAAAAATGCCCACAACTTTCATCACAAACCGAACTCCACTTTTGTTGTAAAAAATCATTTTGTATCTAATTTAAGTCCCTTAAAATAGAAGATTTACAAGATATATCACTGTAGAAAGCTATTCAAACTTATTGCATTGGGTATAGAAATGAATAGCATATTTCTTCTGCAAACAATTGCATCTATTTTGTATTTTATCATAGTCTCATCTATACATACATACATACAGAATAGAGATACAATTATAATAAGAACAATGTATAGCCATATAAGAGAATGTTCCTTTTTCTTTTTTCCTCATTTTAAACTTTTTACAAAACTAAAATACGTTTCTATGAACCGTAATTATCCTGTTTATTTGTAAATATTTGTATGCGATACAAACTTCTATGTTATCTACCTTTTTTCTAAGGTTTTGCCAAAATTATTCCGGACTAGAAAGGCATTAATTTAACTGTGTAACGATATAACTAATAAATATCGGATGAATTATAAAGTGTAAAGTTGTAAAAACAATTATTCTCTAATATTGACATAATGCATTTCTAAAATAATTATTTTTAGGGACCTAAATGTTCGCGTATTGCTATACATTAGATTATTGTTACACTTAAACATTTAATCTGTTGTGTTTGTTTTAGGGTCATACAGATCGTTATGCAAGCGATATTTTCCTTGATTATATCTCATGTATAGGTATGTTAAAATAACAAAATGAAACAAAAAAATTGTTTTAAACATCGTGATTACAATAGAGATATCTGGCTATGTTTTGTTTTTCTAATGGTAAATACTTTTTGAAGCAAAATTTTCCTTGATTATATACATGTTTAGGTATATTGAAAAAGAAAAAAAGTTAACCATCTTGATTACAATAGAGGTACATCTGGCTATATTTTGTCTTCCTACCTAATGGTAAAAACTTTTAAATTATTTGATAAAAGCTATCTTCACGTCAGACTTCATGCACATATCTGTCATTTCAAAATATGATAAACAAGATCAACAAGGAAAGGCGGCTTTCAATGAACGCAATACTTGATATTATTTTCATAACTAAAGATAAAGATGAAATTTAAATGATATTTCATTGCTTAGATTTCCCCTGAATACCCGATAGTAACTCAAAATAAGTCAAGGTACGCTCCTGCACGTAGCTCAAAAAAGTATTTGACCTAGAGTCATGGACTTTACAGGAATGTTGATCAGCATGTTTAATTAGGCACCCGGGTATTTTCGTGTGGATTTATTTAGTATAATATTTAGAGTTATTGCCCTTGACTTAGTAAAAATTAAACATTTTCAACTTTTGTCGCACGTAACTCAAAATGTATTTAACATAGAGTCATGAAACCTTACAGGAATGTCATACATCATGTAAAGTGGTGCACCTAGGGTTTCGCTAGTGGATTTATTCTGTTTTGTTAGAGTTTTTGCCCTTGACTTACTAAAAAGTTGCAATTTTCAACTTATGTCGCATATAGCTGAAAAGTATTTTACCTAGGGTCATGAAACTTTAAATGAATATTGATCAGCATGTGAAGTTGTGCACCTAGGGTTTCACTTGTGAATTTATATGTCTTGTCAGAGTTATTGTCTTTGAATTGGTGAAGAATTGCAATTTTCCTTTTGTGTTGTGCAAAGCTTAAAATGTATTTAACCCAGAGTCATGAAACTTAACAGACAGAAATGTTGGTCAGCATGTGTAGTTGTGCACCTTGGGTTTCGCTTGTGCAGTTTATTCAGTATTTGTAGAGTTATTGCTCTTGACTTAGTAAGAACCGTTTCATTATGTTGTGTTATTTGTTCCTTGAGTGCTTGAGTTAGAATAAACCAACTTTACAGGAATAATAATCAACATCACTGGGAAGCTTTGCGCCTGGCATTTTGCATGTTGATTGTTTTTCAGTTTTGTTAGAGTTATTGCCCTTGACTTAGTAAACATTTGCAATTTTCAGCTTGTTCATGCATTGCTCAAAAAGTATTTGACCTGTAGGCATGAAAGTTAACAAGAAGTCCATGATAGATACTGTAAAATGTCAACAATCAAATAACCATGACATGACCAATAACAATAGTCATAGAAATGACCTGACCTACTAAGCTTGCTACTTTCATAACTAGCAAACGCCTGTGTACATTCAAATCATGCAATAATTGAGAAGCAGTTAACTTAGCCCTTTCAATTCTTTTCACAGAAACCATAATAATTCAATCTCTTGAATTCAAAATGACCCAAGAAATGCAAAACCTGTGTAAGACGCCAAACACATTTATTTGCATTTGGAATAAATCCTGACAATAACAGACCCTGTTTAAGCTCATTGCTAAGCAGCAATGCTTTTTTCGTCTAAAAAGAGTAATTACCAATTTTCCTTCACTTCTCCATTTTACAATTAAAGGTCTAATTACTAAGGTAAAAATGTAACACGCGCTCGATAATCCAAACGGTAAAACAAGAAACTTTTAAAAAAACACTTGAACGTCATCTCTATCTCACGAAAATCCTAAAAGTTCAGTGTGTGGTTCAGACATTTCAATGAAGTGATAAGCACTAGTTATGTCAAATGTAATCATAAAGGATACGATAAAGCTTTCCTCAAATATTTTAATTTCACTCACTGCTTCCATAAATGTTTATTCACATTTCAAAGTGCAAATATCAATCTCCTTTAAACACTATTCTGATTGGATACAGTTAATTGATTAACAACTCGTGGATGACTACAACAACGTGCAATTCTATCTTAACAATATCTACTGGCACATGAAACAAGTTCTGGTTCAGACAAAGTAAATCTATCATTTTCACAAAATTAATTGTAGGTGTTGAATGAAATGGAATTATGTAACCAAACTTCAATACGTTTAAAATAAAATCAGACGCATCTATGTCACGCCAATATTGAATTTTTTTCGCAGTCTACTTTTAACTATTATACATTTTTGACCTTGTTCGTACTCATAAAAGTCATGTGGAAACATAGTATAATCAAATTTATACTCATCTTTAAAGAAACTTCATTTTTGACTACTGACTGGTTCCTAAGTGTTTTGGCTGTGAAAGGACCGTCTTGGCAGAAATGTCTGAATTCTCCACAAGCGAAGCAGGTTCATGTAGCGGCCGAGCCGTAGTTCTGGAAAACGTTGAAGAAACGTGGTCCTCTGAGATAAGGGCGAAAGTCTTTCAATGTCGAATCCCCCCGAAGCAATCATCGATGATTAACCATAAAGCCCTGGATAATTACGCACTGGAACAGAAAAATCCATGGGAGTATACCTCGGAAAAGCAAACGTTTATTGACAGGAAATTTGCTGCCTTGTTTCTCTTTTTTACCTTTAAGAGCCTTGTTCTCAGCTCTGCTTGCAACTTGATTGCTGAGTCAGACATAATTTCTGACTGTGTCCCAGCCAGCTATTCGAATATGCTTGTTACGTTCTTTTACTCAGTTGATAACCTCTTCTAAAAGTTCACAGCTATACTGATATTTGCCGTATTGTATTTCCCACTTAGCCTGCTTACTTTTTTGGTCAATACTACTATTTAGTTCGTACTGACTTTTGTGTCCTTCAAATTTTCACGTTTCAATCTTTTTCTGATTTTATTTACTTCTGAAAAAAATATCTAGACTTGCCTTGATTTTCACCATTTAACGTTTGAAAATCCTGCCTCTGGGAACAAAGTCCATCCAAAACAAGCTATTATTGATTCTGAAAACCATGAGAACTTTCTTTTGCTTGCAAGTCCAGACCGCGTGGTGAATTGTTTTCATCTGTCTAACAGCCAATTTATGTACTCTCCTTGTGATCCAAACATTGATACATCATATTCAGGACTGTAGTTATGCATGTATGTAAAATTAATAAAATGTTGCATTTATAATCTTGTATGACACATTATGAAGTAGATCGCTCATTGTTTTTAAAATCAAGAGTTAGAGGAATGAAATAAATTTATTGACAATAGACAGTGTAGTTTACAAATGCTATCAAATGTTATCCAATGCAGTTTTACTACAGATGTCTTAAAATAGTGTTGGTTAAATCTGCAGATATCTGTATGTAGTATGTATGTTATTTTGCACATATATCATGACTGTAAAAAGCTGCACAGTTTTAATAGGCAAAGACAAGGGAAAGAGAGTACATCAAACATTATATTGGATATTCTGGAAAAATGATTATTTTTACAGCAAGCTCATACTGAATTTGTATGAAATTGTCTATGAAAGATGAGTCAAAATAATACTTCATTACTTTTTATGCACCATGTACACCTTAAGTACATTTAATGTAGCAATAGCATATGTGATAACATATTCCACTTTAGTCATACATGTATTATTTATAAAATGCCCCGTTTTTTCCGAGAGATGGGTTGAGTTATTGTTGAACAAATATTGTTACAGGTCATCTTGAGATATTAGAATAAATATTTTATTGGCATCATGTTGACGCCAAAATATGCCGACCTACCATTCGTAATGATATAGCGTTTGCGAAGACTACGTGACAATTGACGATCCGAAATAATGTATCATCGCCTATTTACCTTTTTGGGCACAGTTTTTATTGGTTCACTTAAAAGAAACATTTAAAAAACTGTTTTAAGCAAAGTACAAGAGTCACTTTCGATTGAACAAGTATTGTTCACGTTCTGAAGCGTCAAATGAATGTTTGCGACTATTCGTAAGCTAGTCACTGATTGGCTGAAGTTTAGACATGAATTTCCCTGTCTAAAATAGAAATATCTGTCTAACCTACAATTTTAGCAGAGGTAAGAAAGTGAGCGACAGCGAAACATTCGACCGATGCACAGGAGAGTACCTAGTGCGCTTTAACCATGAGTACAAATAGTTTTTATAGACAAAATTTCATTAAAACACTTCTTAATACATATATCTCACGGGGTTCGCCTAACATTTCTTGAAGATTAATATATGATCATGTGAACTGCTGACCTTTTAATCAGCATGCAACTGATGGGTAACTCAAAGTAAACCAATAGTTGTTTTTCTCGGAATATAAATGTATAATGATAAATATCCGGAATATATAGTATATAGGAAACAAAAATTAGTAATAGGGGATCAAACGTATATCTGTTCGCCTCTTTTTTAAGCGAGAAACAATGTAACGATACGGAGCAACGGCGGAGATAATTAATAAATAATAATGGTGAGAGAATGCTTCTTTCAAATGTTTGTTGTATGTTTTCTTTTATTTTTTTTCATTTTGTGTTTATTGTTTTTATTATATTGCATACAGGGCAAACTTTTTTATCTTGTTTGGTGGTATAAACATTTCTGTTATTGAGATATTTGTCAGTATGAATAAAGTCGCCTATGTAACATATTTATAAAAACGAATACAATATCAGGAGATTTCAAACATATATTTGATTAGTTCATAGCACTAGGATGCTCATTGCTGGTGGCAAATTAAATATGCAGTTTTTTATATCCATCAAAGAAATATATACAGTATTTTCGCGTTTCTTACTGTACATAAATAAAGTAACTGAACGCAAAATGTTGGCTCCTCAATTAAACAATGATACATTCTATTTTATTCAGCTAGAGATGTATTACATGTTGTGAGATTTTTAGCTAACCTTACCACATAACAAGATGGTCATGATGAGCTTTTATGACCCTGTGATATTTATCTTCTTTGTATTAGCACAGCTTTCCGCTCGTATTTCATTTTTTCCGATTTTTTTTAAATAACATGCACAAAGAACGTTAACTGTTCTTCCTTGATTCAGTCTGATCTCTTATGCTTTATAGAAGATTTTAAAGACACTGGTAGTTATTGAAATAAGCATAGAAATAGATAATAACACCATCGCATCACTTAAAATCAATAAATATCTAGATCATTCTTATATATGTATGGTCATATCACTCGAAAATATTTTCTTTGACAAGATAAATCTTATAACTTAATATAACTATAATGTAAAATAATGTAAATTTGCATGTTTGAAAGACTTTTTTTCGATACATGTTTTCTTTTCAGGATAAAATATTGCCTGGTGTGTGGAAAATAGATTTGTTCTAGATAGGCACAGCTGAGGAAAAAATATTTTGCTTAATTAATTTGATCTTAAAATGTGTGTGACAAATCCTGTTTAGCAAAGGATCGGTTGGACAGAGTCATAACAATGTATATTTGACTTATGTTTACGTCAATCTGAACGTAATCGGCAATAATCAATTATAACCTCAGAGAAAATAAGGGTTGAAAGAAGTTTTACATTTCTACCACGAGGTCTCAGATGTAAACAAAAACAGATAGTGTAATATTTGTTTTAAAAAATATTTATTTCTTCATCAATATCTACAGACAAACTTACAATATAAATTGCATTAGAAAGCTTTAAGCTTATATGAAACTCTCTCCTATAAAACATTTTAACAATTTATTTTAGTAACAACATGATATAGTTTTCGTAATAACAGTTCATTGCACCTGCTTTTAATTCCTTCCATATGTTAACAAGAAGATAAAAAATATTTACTACGTATGATGTAATTTGTAAAGGATCAAGAGGAGCTGATTATGTCAAGCGTGTAAGATGAAATGCCTATATCAAAATTTAAATAATTTCTCGACATGGGAGAAAGGGAGATAAATAGACAAAAATATAAACAAAAGAAGAAATCAGAATGGAGACACAGAAAGTGGAGTAGAGGGGTGGGGTCACTGTGATATAGTCTTATTTAAGAGACTTACAAGAATTATATATTCTATTTACCAAGTATTGACAATTTAAAATGATTTCTTTATAAGTAATACAGTAATGTGTTTCCTTGTGACAATATGCTAAAATTATTATAGCATATAATAAGGAAATACATAAAACAGAGGCTATGGAAGCAAGACTCTTACAAAACGACAGAATTGTTATCATAATGAAAGAAAATTATTTTTACAAAACTATAATTCAGATCGGTAAGAAACAGTTACCTCTGACTGCCATCTCGTTGACCGGAACTCAACTAGAGTACGAACTGGGACATAGAAGCTACAATAAGGTCTTTCTGTGTGTAATTTTTTATAATATCAAACGAGTGTAAATATTTAACATCCAAAGGAATATAAAGTGTTTCCGGTACAGAAATGATTGAAAATATGTTTGACAACAATTTTTAATTTACACATGCCCACTTATGAACACTTTTTTTACCTTCATATCTATATAATTTACTCATTTTAGGTGGACATTAACTCAATTTATTGAAAACACTTGTCAATAAATTATCATTTTTAGCTCACCTGAGCATATGCTCAGGGTGAGCGTTTAGGATCACTCTTCGTCCGTCGTCCATCGTACGTCGTCCGTTGTCCGTTCACACTTTTAAAACGACATCTTCTCTGAAACCATAAGGCAGATCATAATGAAACTTCACAGGGAGGTTTTTTGTGTGAAGCCTTAACAAAGTTGTTCAAGAATTCCATTCCATGCAAAACTCTGGTTGCCATGGCAACCAAACGAAAAAACTTTAAATATCTTCTTCTAAAAAACCCAAAGAGCTAGAGCTTAGATATTTGGCATGAAACATCTTCTAGTGAGTGTCTACCAAGATTTCTAAATAAAAGCCCTGGGGTCAAAATTGGCCCCGCCCCAGGGGGTCATTGATTTTCCCTATATGCATAAAGTAAAAACTTTAAAAAAAATCCTCTTTTAAAGAACCCAAAGAGCTAGAGCTAAGATATTGAGCATGAAACATCTTCTAATGGGTGTCTACCAAGTTTGTTCAAATAAAAGTCCTGGGGTCAAAATTAGCCCCGCCCAAGGGGGTCATTGATTTTCCCTATATGCATATAGTAAAAACTTGAAAAATCTTCTTTTAAAGAACCGAAAGAGCTAGAGCTAAGATATTTAGCATGACACATGTTCTAATGGATGTCTACCAAGTTTGTTCAAATAAGAGCCATCGGGTCAAAATTGGCCCCGCCCCGGGGTCATTGATTTTCCTTATATGTGTATAGCAAAACAAACATTTCTTTGAAAAAAACCAAATAGCTAGAGTTTAGATACTAAGCATGAAACCTCTTCTAGTGAGTGTCTACCAAGTTTGTTCAAATAAAAGCCCTGGGGTCAAAATTTGACCCGCCCGGGTGGGTCTTTCATTTTCCTTATAAATGTATTACAAAAACTTAAAAAATCTTCTTTGAAAAAACTCAAATAGCTAGAGTTTAGATATTAACCACGAAGCATCTTCTAGTGAGTGTCTACAAAGTTTGTTCAAATAAAAGCCCTGGGGTCAAAATTGGCCCCGCCCCAGGGGGTCATTGATTTTCCTTATATGTGTATAGCAAAAACTTAAAATCTCCTTTGAAAAAACCTGAATTGCTAGACTTTAGATATTAAGCATGAAACTTTACTAGTAAGTGTCTACAAAGATTGTTCAAATAAAAGCCCTTGGGTCAGAATTGGCCCTGCTCCAGGTGTGTCATTGTTTTTAACTATATGTGTAAAGAAAAAAAATGACCAGCTAGACCTTAGATGTTTAGCATGAAACATCTTCTAATGGATGTCTACCAAGATTGTTCAAATAAAAGCCCTGGGGTTCAAACTGGCACCGCCCAAGGGGGTCATTGATTTTCATCATGGCCCTCTTGTTTACATGTGTCTTAGCGTAGGTAAGACCGAAATAGCGTATCCGTTTTGTGTATTCATACTATTGTGTTCGAGGTCCTTATCCGGAAGCAGACGAAAAGGGCCAAAAAAAATTGCGATTGATGTATACATGCCCCAAATATGAAGAAAAGAATACCAGAGTCCGTATGCTTGTAAACAATCTGGTAAAATATTTAGCACCGGGACATTTCACCTGGCAAGTAGTCATTTGTGATATTTGTTTTCATTCAAAATGATTTTAAGCAACAGTACTATAAGATCTTTCTTTTGATAAACTTAAAAGCTTATCCTTGATTAATTCTCAAACTTACAGAGACAATATTTGGCTTTCATCAACATTGCAATACGTTCTAACTGTTTGCACGTTCTTCATCATTTCTCCGAAAACTGACTCCTTTCTTAGTTTTTCCTGGCCCTCTGACGTCAAATTTATGTCATATAGAATAGTTTATACAAAAAATTCAAAAGCTTTAGGTGACAAACAGTACAGATAAATATATAACCTATTTAAAATCAGGAAAAGGTTGTAATTTCAATTTTCATTTTCAATTTTGCCGTGTTGGGCTTTCTTTAGGGATTCTTATTTTCTCTATTTCAGCAATAGACGATGCGAGTGAAATATAAACTGTAAAATACTGGTAAAATTACACTGGAAACTTCTAGGCATGATTCCACCTAAATACAAGTAGATAATTTATGGCACCTAAAACACTGTAAAATTTTCTAATTTTGGTAGCAAAACTATGGAAGCGTCGTAGTGCCAAACCTGAAATATTTTTATCTCTTAATTAGTAGATACTAAGTCATAATTAGTAGATAGTAAGTACTAATTATTAGATAGTAAGTGCTAATTAGTAGATAGTAAGTTATAATTAGTCGATACTAAGTCATAATTAGTAGACAGTAAATACTAATTAGGAGATAGTAAGCGCTAATTAGTATATACTAAGTCATAATTAGTATATAGTAAGTACTAATTAGTAGATACTAAGTCATAATTAGTAGATAGTAAGTGCTAATTATTAGATAGTAAGTGCTAATTAGTAGATACTAAGTCATAATTAGTAGATAGTAAGTACTAATTAATAGATACTATGTCATAATTAGTATATAGTAAGTACTAATTAGTAGATAATAAGTCATAATTAGTAGATAGTAAGTACTAATTAATAGATACTATGTCATAATTAGTATATAGTAAGTACTAATTAGTAGATAATAAGTCATAATTAGTAGATAGTAAGTACTAATTAGAACATAATAAGTCATAATTAGTAGATAGTAAGTACTAATTAATAGATACTATGTCATAATTAGTATATAGTAAGTACTAATTAGTAGATAATAAGTCATAATTAGTAGATAGTAAGTACTAATTAGAACATAATAAGTCTAATAATATTATCTAATAATCATTACTAAATATGTACTAATTAGTACTTACTATCTACTAATTATGACTTATTATCTACTAATTAGTACTTACTATATACTAATTATGACATAGTATCTATTAATTAGTACTTACTATCTACTAATTAGCACTTACTATCTACTAATTAGTACTTACTATCTACTAATTATGACTTATTATGTTCTAATTAGTACTTACTATATACTAATTATGACATAGTATCTATTAATTAGTACTTACTATCTACTAATTATGACTTATTATCTACTAATTAGTACTTACTATATACTAATTATGACATAGTATCTTTTAATTAGTACTTACTATCTACTAATTATGACTTAGTATCTACTAATTAGCACTTACTATCTAATAATTAGCACTTACTATCTACTAATTATGACTTAGTATCTACTAATTAGTACTTACTATATACTAATTATGACTTAGTATATACTAATTAGCACTTACTATCTCCTAATTAGTATTTACTGTCTACTAATTATGACTTAGTATCTACTAATTAGCACTTACTATCTACTAATTAGCACTTACTTTCTACTAATTAGCACTTACTTTCTACTAATTAGCACTTACTATCTACTAATTATGACATAAAAACATTTCAGGTTTGGCACTAGGACGCTTCCATACAAAACTCATTGTACCCATAGATATTCAGTCAAAGAGACGTCTAATGTCTATCTTTGCATAAAAGTATTTGCTATTCAACTCAATGGCGTGTATCTCTTTATCGTAAGATAAAGTATGTATTCACGTTCATGAAATTTTTCACACAGTCTGTTACTGTTAATAACTTTTACACTTATAAATCAAACCTTCTGTGATACGTCTTGGTACAAAAATATGAAATTGCAAAAATTAATTACTCTGACATTTTCATAAGATATTCTCACTCTGGAGTATGTATACACTGTAACACCTTCCCTTTTTTCAGCATCGTACCGTTCCTGTTCATCATGCCGACCCCATCCTGTTATTGCTTGACTGTAATCAGCCTGAGCGCAATTAAATACATGTAGTTATTTGTGTAATTATTATTCTTTTTGTTCGCTAAATAGGGTCTGGTTTACATAGCCTGATGTTTGGAATGCAAATGTACAATATAATTTTTAAAAGGTCGATATTGCATTGCACCTGATTTAGACATCATGTATGTGTATATTTGAATGGCATTAAAAACAAAAGCTTTCACCATGTGACCTTCATTGTCTGTTCGAATTTCAAGAACAAACAAACTATTTAACAAATAGACACCTGTTTGATCGATAGAGCGATTTCTTCTATAAGAGAAATATTTAAAATAGTTGTTGACCCTAAAATAACATATAGAATGGTTTCTAGCAGGCTTCTTATATAAAGTTTGTATTTTGAAAAAAATTATTTCTAATATACATGTATAGGTTACCAAACAAATGATAACAAATTGCATGTCTCGAAGACGCCCCCGTTTTAGTTATTTCGTGGTCTAAATTTCCTCAAGTGGTTTTTAATTGGTCTATGTACTGACCTTGTTAATTTCATCGGTAAAAAAGAGGATAGTAAATACGCACTTATTGACATTCAATTACATATCAAGCGGAAATAACTCAACAAGTGCAAGCCAGAATATGAGACATATAAATATGCTAATAACATTAAAAGCTGATATCTCTAAAACGTGCTATAACTAGGGCAAAAGTTAGAAAGGGTATAATTAAAAAATAAAATATCAATCCAATAATGAAGTAACAACTTGCTATATCAGATAAATTCTTTGAGTTATGGTCTTTACAAATTAAGAATGAAGAACAACAAAACTTAATTTTTCCAAAATATTGAAGTGAAAAATTATTCCTGTTATAACAGTGATTTACCTGAATATTTCAAACAAATATCTCAAAAAAATACGATTAATGGTTCGGACAAAAAAAATTCAAGAAAAGTAAAGAAGGTCATTAGCTCCAAAAAAGTAAAAATTAAGAGTTATTGTGCAACGTTCTTCTTTTAATGACATTTATTTAATTTTGAAGTTTCAAGTTGATATCTAAAATACTTAATGACCGCTTGGAATTTTTTTTAGGCAATAACAAAAGAGATAAGAAGAAAAGCGTTATCATTCTTGCACACCTTACTTGTTCACAAAGAAATCTTCCCACCTTTCTTGTTGATATTTACAGATATGCTGTTGAAGTATAATAGGACGGATGTACAAACATATGGGGTTTGTGTGCTTTTTTCTTTGATCTATATGTGGACATTTTACATGAACCAGTAAATATTACAACTAGATTACGGAAAAATAAATATAAATCCTTCAAATATAGGTAAAACTATTTTATTTCTATAAGCTGTTATAAAATATTTCAGAAATATAGCATATATATAATCTACCAAAACTTAATTTAATCCACCACCATTGCTTTGTGTATATATAATATAAAATCAAAAGTTAGTACAACGTCTGGAGCATTAACAGACTTAAATATGGACGAACGGGATCAATTAAAGATACATGTATACAGATATATAAGATATATGCTTCCATATTTAGAAAATTAAGTCTTTTTGTTATAACTGTTTCACCTTTAACAAAAAGAAAACTGTTCTGAAAAAAATTAAAATAAACAAAAAAAGCCCAGCAATAAGGAACTGGGATTTGAACAAAAATCTGGAAACAAAGTGATCCCTCGGAAGTATTATTCACAACAAAATAACAAGAGAATTGCAGACTCGGTCAACACAATACGGCGGCGAGGTCAGCGACCTTAACCACTCGGTCAAGAGGCTTCTAGAAACATGGAATAAAAAAATTAAAAGTCAATAAAATATTGGTTTACACTAGCTATTTGAATAACAACTACAGTTCTATTGGATTCATTTACACCTGTGAAATTGAGAAATTGAAGCTCATTACTGACAATCTAATGAACGTCCCTCGTGCCCAACACAACATTATGGGTAATAATACACTAGTTTAATGAATTCATCAATTACAAAATAAAACGTTTCATGTGAATTTGATACTAGAAATAGAAAAAAACTCATCAGTTCCATAGAGCTGGAAAATCGATTGTCGCTTTGACACGTAAAGAGGGAGGGCCAGTAGTCATCGGCATATCATTTATCGGTGATATTTGGGGACGCACTACGCCTGAGACATCTAAAGGCGGGGGACCATTTTCAATCAATTTGACACCTAATGGAGGCGGACCGGGACCAGCGGATGCAGCAGGCACAAAAGCATTGTACAAAAGATCCACTAAGGTTTCCCCGGCTAAACTGGCAAAGCAGCCAAATAGAAACCCTCCAACGATGGCTCCAATGAATACCCCAATAGGCCCACCACAACTCCCAACAATCGACCCTAGCTCGCCACCATATTTTCCAGCAACTAATCCAACCCCAAGGGAAACAGCTGTTTTAACTGCCTTTAATTTTGGATTTGCTGATTCACAAATGAAATATATAGTTAATGATACAGTGATCACAATAAAAATCATACCGGCCCTACCGGTCCACAAGCTAAATGCATCAACATTTGGGTTTGTTCTTCCACTGGCTTCGATGATTGCCATTAATACCTTTTTCTGATCATGTTCGGTTAGGGATGCGTATGGTTTCATTTCAAAATATTTCTTTGTGTATTTTGAAATCAATTTTGGAAATGTTAATCCTTCATCTTTCACCATTTTAGAAAATGCCAACGAAGCCGCGCTCATGTTTTTTCTTGTCAACTGTAAATATAAATTCCGCTGTTTACATGCATCTTTAGCAGCCCTATCCCATATTTCAATTGCCTTTGCAAATTTTTCATCTACCCTAGCCTCGCAAAGTTTAAGAAAGTCCGTGGCTGATTTTTGGGCTAATGTAATATATTCTTGTCGCAGCTTTGAATTATGAATAGATTCTTCAGCATATTTCGTAACATTATTCAGAAAGTCTTGCACATAATCAGTTGTTTCTTTGTGAAGTTTTCTAGTCGCTTCGTCGTAACTTGACATCATGCAAACGACTATAAAATATCAAAACTACATACAAATAATTAAGTTGTTGCAGTGTATTTATGCCTGATCATAATTCCAATCACTGCCAATACATTCACGAAGAGAACCTTCCTTTACAAATCTTATCTTTGGTTTTCCCTGTGCATTCTTATCAATATAAACATTACGGTCAGATGGTAAATTCCTACATTCGTATGGATACGGATCTGTTGATGCTGGGTCATAAACACTTATTGTTACGTTGCCTTGTGCTGTGGGAACGTTTCGTGTTTTTCCTGGATCGACATGAAGTTTGTCGTTACGTTCATTCGGATGAGGATGAGTAATTACGACTAATACTGATCTGTCCAGTCCATTGGTTACATGTGTGTTGTGTAGTCGGTTACCCATAACTAAAACATTTAAACATAAAAAAACGTTTATTAAAAATGTTTAAATTAGCATTTTTATGTAGCATGTATATATCTTATCGGAACATTTTTTGATGATTTATTTTTTATTCATTCATTTATTTATTTATTATTATAATCTTTTTTACAATGATAATGCATTTTTATTAATATTTCTTTTCATAACATGCTAAAATAACATCTCACATACACCAACGCCACAGACTTTATCTATATCAGCTGACATTTCTATTAAAAATATCAACGCCAATTCGTAAGCAGCGTAATGACATCATTCTTAATACTCAACGTATTCATAAAAGCGCCAGAATGACGTCATTGTAAACCGACAAAGATTGATTAATCGAGCTCCGATGTTAACACAATACAATCCAGTCTGACACATAAGTTTAAAGTGTTGAAAACTTGATAAAATAGTTTTTTTTGAAAATGAAATCTTACTCTTTGTCTTGTTTATTAATTTTTAAAACTTATCGACAGTAGGGTGAGAAATAGAACAGCGTTATACGAAAGTCGGCATCGATAATAATATCCAATTGAAAAAAGCATTAGCGATCTTCATTATTGTGTCTTGTTAAAATCGAAATAATATCTATTTCGTGATATTTATCGTTTATTTAACACAAGCAGTAACGTTTTGATGCGTAGGTCTGAGTAGTTATTTTTTTCCACATCAAAGCGACAAAACTGTTGTTAAATAGCCGTTAAACACCATTGACACCTATATCAATTCTAAAAGAATTAAAACAAATAAATAACTGTCACAATCGTATTCATAAAAGCAACTCAACTCAAAAAAAGAAAAGAAAATCTTAATACATACCATACACATTAGTCGACGGTGACTGTCCTAATGCAACTAGCTCTTATCTATATATACGTTTATATATATAGATTTCGATAAATTTTACAATCCTACTGCACAAGGAATGTGATATATAGTTCTTTGTAATCATTGTAATCGGAGTAGATTCAGACGATTTGCATTCAACACAACTAACATTGTGCACAATGGAGATTAGAGATCTTAAGTTCCTGAAAGGACGAACTTACCACTAACTCATTAAGCTTGCACGTAGCTGTGGCATGTTAAACTTTGCGAAATTCAATAAATCTATTTTTTTGGTCTATATCCAATATCCCATATTTATATTGGATATAACTCTAATTTCATATTCTTTACCATAATATTTATTCAATCCTACTGAATAATTAATTGTTCATTATAAAAAATATTTGTGTGCGATAATTTTCTATATACGGTTCTATATTTGAAAATATATATTGTATATAATTAATTATATTTATTGTATACTGAAAAATGTTATTCGATAATTTGATTCATAGGATAGGATATTTAGCATATTATGACATATGAGGACCAAGAGATCGTCTTCGTGAACATATACTCCACTTTTTATGAAGATGTATGAGAGGATAATGTAAGATTAGCAGGGGATCATCTAGATGTACATATACATTAGTTGTATGGAACTGATATGAGATTTCACCTTAGATGACCAGGAGGTCTTTTAGATGCATAAACACTCTACTTTATTATAAAACATATATAAGGAGATCACGTAAGATGACCAGGGGTCTTTGAGGTGTTAATATACTCTAGATATCTGAAATACAGGTAAAGGGATCACGTAACCTGTATGTACAGATTTTCTTTTTCTCAAAAGAACATTTTTGAGAAGATCACTTATAATGACCAAAATATGATTAAAACTTCATTTGTTCTTCTTCCGATAGAATATGTATGAGAGGGTCATTTAGCTGACAATCGGATCATCTATATAACCTAATGAACATGAACTGTAGTTCTAATAGAACATACATGTAATACATAATGTGTCATCCCAAATAATTTCCCAGGTTTTATTGAAAATCAACATACTCTAGTTCTTATGGACCATACATGAGATAATCACATAATTATATGTACATATACTACATATACTCTATTCATAATGGACTATGTATGAGGGTATTATGTGATTATATGGGATATTATTATACTCGTTAAGCGACCTGGCCCTGTGTTCACAAAGAAAAGATCAGGATCAGAAACAAATGATCCTGATTTGATTTTCTTTGTTTTATAAAACAAAAACTGATCTATTTGGCTAGAATTAATTGGTGCATTATTCGAAATGAAAATAATTGCTTATTTGCAAAGAAACCAACCGATTTTGGGATAAAATCAACAAATAACAAAACAAATACAAAAATAATCATATCAAAATGAGGATCAATTTTGGGATCAAGATCAACTGTAAAATGCCCGTATCTTGGGAAAATAACAATAAATTTATTATAAAATTTCATGAACATGCTATTTCAAGTCCAGTTTTATCAAATAATTATTGAAAATTGAATCTATGAGGATAAATAAAGATGAATATTTGAGATTTGAAATTTGATCCTGATCTTGATCCTGGTCCTTAACTCTTTGTGAACACGGGGCTAGGGGATCATTTAGATGAACATATACTCTATTTGATATGGAACATGTATGAGGGGATCACGTAAGGAGACCAGGGGATCATTTAGATGTACATATACTCTGCTTGTTTAGTATCGGACTTGTATGCAGGGAGCACGTTAGACGACAAGGGGATATTATCGAACATGTATTATTAGATTACGTAAGACGACCAGGGGATCATTTAGATATACATATAAACTCTTTTTATCAAGGAGCAAGTGTGTGGGGATCAAGGTATCTAGATGAACATACGCCCTATTTATCATGGAACTTGTATGAGGGGATCGCGATAGGCGACCAGGGGATCATATACATGTGGATGTATATATACTCTTATATAATATGGAGTTTGTATGAGGATCACGTAAGACAATCAGGAGATCTTTACTCTATTCACTACGGAGTATATATGCGTGGATCACGTAAGACTATCAGGGGACCATTAGATGCACATATCATATTAATCAAGTTATTTTTGTAAATATCATTTAAATCTATATATAATGATAGGGCAATTTGAATAGGCACTTTTCCTAATAACAATGAATGTTCCGGCACCGGTCGCTTGGATCGATTCGATTGCCACCAGTGGTTTTTTTTTTCAGAGAAAATAGTTATTAATACATTATAATGATGTTTTTTTATGTCTATATACTATAGCATTTTATCCTCATAACTTTGTGACACTATCTACTCTAAACTTGTAAAATGTATATCGAATATGTCCTGGTACCAATTTAAAACAGTTAATCAATCATTAAACCAAGTTTGAAGTTCCTCGACCTAAACAGTCTTTAGTTATTGAGAGGACACTGATTTTACTGACAAGGTCAATGTGACCTTGACCTTTGACCCCAAAATCAATAGGGTTCATCTGTTGGTCATGAACAATCATTGTACCAAGTATGGAGTTTCTAGGTCTAAGCGTCCTTCAGGTATTGAGTGGAAACCGTTTTTACCTTCAAGTCAATGTGACCTTGACCTATGACCCCAAAATCAATAGAGTTCATCTGCTGGTCATGAACAATTATCATACCAAGTATGAAGTTCCTAGGCCTAAGTGTCCTTTAGGTACTTAGTGGAAACCATTTTTATCTACAAGTCAATGTGACCTTGACCTTTGACCCTTGACCCCAAAATCAATAGGCTTCATCTGCTGGTCATGAACAATCACTATACCAAGTTTGAAGTTCCTAGGCCTAAGCGTTCTTTAGTTATTGATCAGAAACCGTTTTTTATTAGAAGGTCAATGTGACCTTGACCTTTGACACCAAAGTCAATAGGGTTCATCTGCTGGTCATGAACAATCATCATACCAAGTTTGAAGTGCATAGGCCTTAGTGTCTTTTAGATAGATATTGAGTAGAAACCATTTTTAACTACAAGTCAATGTGATATTGACCTTTGATCCCTTGACCCCAAAATCAATAGGGTTCATCTGCTGGTCATGAACAATCATCATACCAAGTTTGAAGTTCCTTGGCCTAAGCGTTCTTTAGTTTTTTTAATAGAAACCGTTTTTACCTACAAGGTCAATGTGACCTTTGACCCCTTGATCTTAAAATCAATAGAGGTCATCTGCTTGTCATGACCAATCATCATACCAATTTTGAAGTTCCTAGGCCTAATCCTTCTTAAGGTATTGATCGGAAACCGTTTTTACCTACAAGGTCAATTTTACCTTGACCTTTGACCCCGTGACCCCAAAGTTAATAGGGGTCATCTGCTGATTATGACCAATCATTATACCTAGTTTGAAGTTCCTAAGCCTAAGTGTTTTGTAGCTATTGATCGAAAACCGTTTTTACCTTCAAGGTCAATGTGACCTTGGCCTTTGACCCCAAAATCAAAAGGGTTAATCTGCTGGATATGAACAACTATCATACAAAGTTTGAAGTTCCTAGGTCTAAGCGTTCTTAAGTTATAACTCGGAAACTGTTTTTACCTACAAGGTCAATGTCAAAATCTATATAGGTCATTTGCTGGTCATGATCAATCATTCGGAAACCATTTGGTCTACGGACCGACCGACTGGTTTCCGAGTGATAACTAAAGAACACTTAGGCCAAGGAACTTTAAACTTAGTATGATGATTGTTCATGACCAGAAGATGACCCCTATTGATTTTGGGGTCAAGAAGTCTTAGGTCAAGGTCACATTGACCTTGTATGTAAAAACGGTTTCCGAGTGATAACTTAAGAACGCTCAGGCCTAGGTACTCCAAACTTAGTATGATGACTCGTCATGACCAGCAGATGACCCTATTAACTTAATGGTCAAGGGGTCAAAGGTCAAGGTCACATTGACCTTGTAGGTAAAAACGGTTTCCGATCAATAACTGAAGAAGGCTAAGCCTAGGAACATCAAACTTTGTATGATGATTGTTCATGACAAGCAGATGACTTCTATTGATTTTAAGATCAAGGGGTCAAAGGTCAAGGTCACATTAACCTTGTAGGTAAAAACGGTTTCTAATCAATAACTAAGGAAGGCTTTGGGCAAGGAACTTCAAACTTGGTATGATGATTGTTCATGACCAGCAGATGAACCCTATGGATATTGGGGTCAAGGGGTCAAAGGTCAATGTCACATTGACTTGTAGTTAAAAACGGTTTCCACTCAATACCTGAAGGACGCTTAGACCTGGAAACTCCAAACTTGGTACAATGATTGTTCATGACCAACAGATGAACCCTTTTGATTTTGGGGTCAAGGTGAAAGGTCTAGGTCACATTGACCTTGTCAGTAAAATCAGTGTACTCTCAATAACTAAAGAATGTTTAGGTCGAGGAAATTCAAACTTTGTTTAATGATTGGTCATGACCAGCATATTTTAGGGTTAAGGTGTCAAAGGTCAAGGTAACATTGGCCTTCTAGATCAAAACAGTTTCAGATCAATAACTTAAGAACGTTAAGGCCTAGGAACTTTAAACTTGATATCATGATTGCTCATGACCAGTAGATGACCCCAATTGATTTTGGGGTCGAGGGGGTCAAAGATCAAGGTCATATTCATCTTGTAGGTAAAAACGGTTGCGGATCATTAACTTGACAACCCATGAGCTGTTGGCCCCCAAAACTTCGTAAGTACATTTGGTTTGACTTGACAATTAGATGACCCTTATTGATTTTGGGTTCAAGCAGTCAAAGGTCAAGGTCATATTAACCTTGTAGGTGAAAACGGTTTCCGATCAATAACTCGACAAGCCCATAGGTGCTGGCCCTCAAACTTTGTAGGTGCATTGGTCTTGGCCAGTAAATGACCCCTATTAATTTTTGGGTCAAGGGTCAGTATCTTATTGACTTTGTACTTAAAGACGGTTTCTGACCAATAACTCAACAGCTCAAGTTGCCTTTGTTGATATATTTATATTAAAGTAAAAGTGCCTTTGGTAAACACATTTGAGGGTCTTATGTAATATAACAACTTGGCTGTCATTAACGAGGCCTACATGATTCATAAAATAATAATTATTACCTTGTGACTAGTCATGACCAGTAGATAATTCTATTATTTTTTTTTTGGTTACTAGGTCAGAAGTCATGCATAATAACCTGATCACATGACTAATTGGCTGCCGATAGGAGGCATACATGTTTAACAAACATATCTTGTTCTTACTAGATTCAAGATTTAGATTGAAAACTTGCTAAAGAAAGTGAAAGGCGTCAGTCTGTTTTGGACAGCCTCTGTGACATTTATAAAAATCTGAGTCGTCGCAACAAGCTCATTAAAATGGCCGACAAGTCACCAGTTGTTTTGGGTACAGTCAACGAGTATCTATCCGATGAACGTGCCAGTGATAGTGAGAATGACAAGAAGCTCCGTCGTGCGGAAAAACAGACTCTTGAGAATAAGAACCACGCCCGAGCAAAAAGTCAAGCTCGAGCTCTTCGTTCACCTCTGCTCCTGTACTTATTGTATGGACAGTCAACTGTGGTCAGCAGTATTTTCGGGTAATTCGACTATACCAAGCTCTTTTCGTCAGTTTTGACGAAATCCTTCCTTCATTCAATGTTTCTCATGCGGTGGGATTGCACACTATCGACCAGATTGCCCAAGCAAAATACAGGCCCCCACACAAAACCCACTTCATGAGGATTCAGCATACTCTCATGGCGAAATGGTGGAGACTTTCCGCTCAAGTTGTCAACCATCAAAACAGGGAGTCAACAGAAGATACATGATGAGTATTTTTTCACTGATTTTGCTGATTGTAAAACTTTACTTTTTCATAGCAAGTTTTAAATACTAATTATCAAACATGTCCGATAATGTTAAAGCTCAGCCTTCCGTAAAGGCAGGCTTTGTAAAAATGTACAATTTTGGAAGAATACCTTAAAGCCCATGATATTGTGTTCTTGATATCATAGAATTTGGATATAAGATTCCATTTCAGAAACTCCTATGAGTTACGTTTTACGTAATAACAAATCTGCTATTTCCAATTTTGTAACGGATGTTGTTTTAGATTTGGTTAATGCGTGATGCATTTTAGACGTACCTTTTAAATTCTATGTTTTAATTCCCATTCTGTTGCTATAAATAGCACTGGCAAGAAAAGCCTGATTCCTGATCTAAGTCTTTTAAATATGTTTATTTGGAAGGAGCACTTTAAGTTTGAAGACTGGAAAGTAGCTTTTGAAATGCTTTTTAAGATGGTTAAATTTGTTTAAATTTGACAAAAATTCTGCTTACCATCATATAGATATTTCTGGGATTTTCTTGGAATATTAAAGGCAAGAGAAAGTATTTTGTTTTTACTGTATTGCCATTTGGTCCTATTTCTGCTCCATTCATATAAATTCTCGAAATGCTTTAGAGCTGTAATTAGGTACATCAGGCAAAATGGTGTTCGTTTAGTGCTTTTTCTAGATGATTAATTGGGGGTAAATAGAAATTTTGATTCAACTCTTCAGGATGCTTAATTTGTAAAAATGTTGTTTAACATGTAGGTTTTATTTTGAATTTAGAAAGTTAAGTTTTCATCCTTGTTCAAATTTTGGAATGGCTTGCTTTAGTTTGGAATTTATCTGTTTATTCAATTGGTATTTCTGAAAGAAGAACGATAGCACGAGAGAAGCTATTTCCAATTGTTTATCATATTTGACGTCTCTGACCGCTAGGGAAATTGCAAATGTAACTGGGAAAGTTGTGTCAATGATTTTGGCTTAAGGCAATGTATGTAAACTCATGACAAAATATTAACAAATGGCTATAGAAGCTGGGCAAAGTTTGGATTCGAGTTTTAAATTTATGTCATGATAGCGGATCTTGTTATATGAATTTTAATATTGGATGAGCGATTTAATTTTTTTTGTAAGAACTCCGGAGGTGATTTATAATTCTCATAATGCTAATTTATAGAGCCATAGCCAACTTGTTTTTGGTATTGTGGATCAGTCAAAGGCAAGTTTGTACCATTGCGCTGTTTCATTTTTGCATATATATTTTAAGAAATGATTAGGAAGAGTGTTCGTTAGTTTGCGTTGTTTTTTCTTTAAGATATGGTTAGTCCAGGGACATTTGGCCAGGGCTAGTGTTTTTTTTTCATTCAGTCAATGGTCACTTGACTATGACATTGTTTTCATTAAAGAAATTATAGTCCAGGGCCACTTGGCCAGGGCTAGCGTATGTAAATTTCCATTCTGTAAAGGGTCACTTGACCATAACATTGTTTCCTTATAAGATAAGACTAGTCCAGGGCCAGGAAAAATGAGTCATTGTAGGGCACATGCCTTATAATTGGACACGATTTGTACTTTATGTTTAAAGCAAACTTAAACTAATGAGATTAGTTTGGGGTTACTTGGCCAAGGCACAAATTAAAAATATATATTGTAAATAAGTGGTCAGGCAGGCCATTAATGTTTATTTTTTTTACGCTATTCTTACTTAATTCTAATTCGATCAGTTTTCTTAACGAGTGAATTTATTATACATTTTTTCAGATTAAATAATGAAACACTTTAGTCACAAAGTGTACGATAATCCAGAGTTATCCTCCCTGGCTGCTTCGCTTCTGGAAGTCGCTTTTCATCAAAAGACTGTAACACGGGGGAGGAAGTGTTACACGAAGGATGGAGTTCTTATGATAACTTGTTCAGGAGTTCTTGTGATAACTGTCACGGAGTTCGTCGGAAAACATCTGTATATACTACAAAAACACTCGTTAAAAATGGTTATTTTCATCTTTCCAAAATGAGTTTTAGGTGCTAAATTAAACTTTAATGATTAAGCTTGTCTTACATCTTGCATTATGTGTCAAAAACTAGTTCACAGGCCATTTTTAATCGCCTCTTGCTTCAAATCTGGTAGTTTTGAGTAAAATTTCCAAATTATTTGCCAATTCACAAGTATTGACCTGTTTATTTCTGGTCTTCATCCTTGCCATACATAATTACCTAATTCTAATGCAAAATTGCAAACATAAAGCACCGGCTAACAGATTTATACCCGATTTTTCAAATGTCCCGGAGTTCTTGTGATAACTCTGAAGATGTCACAGAGTTCTTATGATAACTTTTGTTATTGCCAGTGTGTTTCTTGCCCTAAATCACGGCACGTTTTAGCGTTTTTTATTATTCAATGAGATTGTAAATCATTATGAAATGTAGTACGCTCATCCTTTGCACAAAAAATAGGATATATAATGTTGGTTTTGAGTGAATTTTAGTTCAAGAGATATTATTTCTTACCCCCGTTTCTTTTTCATAGTATTTTTTTGTTTGACACAGATTTCGTAGACTGGAAAAAGGATTTATGTACTGGTTTCCTAGCAGTTTCCGGCCCCTAGCAGTTTTCTGGCCCTTTATCATTTTCATCCAGACATACAGTCTATTTTTTCTCAGTTAAGCATCATTCTATGTTACTGCATCAATCAGAGAAACATTTGTTTTCTATGTACAACAGCAGAGCCAACCGCAGTTGAGTTTTTATCTTGTATCGTACTTTTTTAAGACATAGGTGTGGAAATTATCCTGGTTATATGCTTATTCATTATGGTATAAAATGATACAAATTACTTAGCCCTTAGGTAAGGGAAGCATGCTTATATATTGTCTGCTTAAGAAAGGTGGTTGCTTAAAACATGTGAAACTGAGAACAACGTGTACGTTTTGAGACATTCTTGTTTTGTGGTTTAAGCCATTATGCTGCTGAATATCAGTGGCCGCTAGTTCAATTTTTACTGTAGATGATAGCCTATCACCTATTTATCCTTTGCAGACACATAAGACCAACGTTTTGTCCACATTTATGTGCAAAGGATGATCGTACTGCATTTCATAATGATTATAATCTTATTGAATGATAATAAACGCCAACACGTACCGTGATTTAGCGCAAGAAACACACTGGCAATAACAAAAGTTATCATAAGAACTCTGTGACATCTTCAGTGTTATCACAAGAACTCCGGGATATTTGAAAAATCGGGTATAAATCTGTTAGTCGGTGCTTTATGTTTGCAATTTTGCATTATAATTAGGTAATTATGTATGGCAAGAATGAAGACCAGAAATAAACAAGTCAAAACTTGTGAATTGGCAAATAATTTGGAAATTTTACTCAAAACTACCAGATTTGAAGCAAGAGGCGATGAAAAATAGTCTGTGAATTAGTTTTTGACACATAATGCAAGATGTAAGACAAGCTTAATCATTAAAGTTTAATTTAGCACCTAAAACTCATTTTGGAAAGATGAAAATAACCATTTTTAACGAGTGTTTTTGTAGTATATACAGATGTTTTCCGACGAACTCCGTGACAGTTATCACAAGAACTCCTGAACAAGTTATCATAAGAACTCCATCCTTCGTGTAACACTTCCTCCCCCGTGTGTAATACGAGTAAAAAATTCCAGAGATTATAAAACAGTTGGAATAAATGGGTCAGGCAGCATGGTTTGATCGTTTTCCCTGCCAATGATGCGGATTTTTCTTAAAACTTAGTCTTTAATACAAAGTTGTTATTCTCCATCTACTGTGGATGATGCATTTTATGGTATGCAATGGGCTTATTATTTAGCAAGAAATTTAAATAATCCGTGTTCATCTTTTTTAGTGAAATCAGTCAGGGAGGCTGCTCATAGAATTCGGGGACATCGTGTTTCAAGGAAAGAACCGGTAACTTCGGATATACTTCTTAAGTTGGTTAATGATTTTGGAAATAATGATGAAAATTTAGTTAATCTTAAAAATATGACGATGTGTCTTTTAGCTTACGCTGGTTTTTCTAAGATTTTCTGAAATGATAAATATCCAGCGTTCTGATATACAGTTTAAGACTGATCATATTGCATTGTTTATTTATCATTGTTAATCATGGGGGTTAGAGTTTAATAGCAAATACTTGTCGTGTTAACATGTTACTTCGTTATTTAACGATGGCAAACATTAATTAAAACCTAAATAATTTTATATTTCGTTTCGTTACTTTTTATGCTCCCCGAAGGGTTAGCATATAGTCGCCAATTGTCCGTCCGTCTGTCCGTCCGTCCGCTATTATTGTCCGGGACATAACTTTGAATCAACAAGAGATATCAAGATGAAACTTTGTAGGTAGAAAGATCTCATTGAGTAGATTTGCAGTGCAGTAACTTTACCTTGCAATTTTTTTTTTAATTATTGCCCTTTGTTTATTTTTACACTTTGAACTTTGTCCGGAATATAACTCTAAAACTATAAAAGATATCAATATGAAACTTTGTAGGTCGATAGATCTCATTGTGTAGAAGTGCGGTGCTAAAGAACCATAACTCTGCCTTGCCTTATTTTGGAGTTATTGCCCTTTGTTTATTTTAACACTTTGAATTTTGTCCGGGGAATAACTCTAAAACTATAAGAAATATCAACATAAATCTTTGTAGGTAGATATATGTCATTGGATAGAAGTGCAGTGCTAAAGAAACTTAATTCTGCCTTGCCTTATTTTGGAGTTATTGCCCTTTGTTCATTTGTTCAAACCCAATACAATCTGACAAACGATGCAACCACTGCCAAGTTTATCAACGTGTGAAGATACTACATGGTCAATGTCTAGTCAAATGGTTATGATGTAAAGACTTAAATAATTATCTATTACCAAAGACCACTGTACCTTATTACATGTACTTAGAAAAAAAATCTGGGCCTTCGGATCATTGATTCCAGCACGTTTAACTTTGGTGCTAGGGGTCGTGAGGGATGTTGCACTTTTCACTATCTCTCATGTACAAACTCAATCGTTCTGCCTTGCGCCCTGTTTTGTTTTTGTTTTGGGTCGTCCTGGGCTCATTGCCACTTGTTTTTGCTGATAGGTCGAGTTGGGGGGCGAGTTATTTGAATGCCGCCCTTCCTTGTTTACCTTGTTTTTTCATTATGTATACATGTTATTGTTTTTCATATTGTATACTTTTTTTGCGTTACCATATTTAAAATTTGAACTTGCAAGTGCATAAATGTATAGTTTCTCTTACAGAAACAAAAAAACACAATTTCAGGGGCGTACCTCGGCTAATTTTGAGTGTACACCGAGTGCAGGTCTTTGGCCGAAGGGTCGCCAATGACTTATATATAATATAGCCCTGTGCTATAATTAGGGATTTAAGGGATATCTAAGCTAATGTACTACGATTGTCTTTATCTATAGTTATGAAAAATAACATCAGGTACATATATTGAAAATAATAAAAATTGCACGAAGTCTAACGTGTACACTGTTTTGAATAGTTTAAAAGTTATTTTGTTTTAGAAAAGCAAAACATAGTGTCTCTGTTGTAATAAAGATGGGTTTTATTTCCTTTTGTAACAAGATTTTTCTTTGTTATTTTTCTTTTGTTTTACCATAACTTTACATGAGATATAATCAAGGAAAATATTTTTCAAATTTAAAGTGATCTGTATGAGCAACAGCTTAAATGTTTTAGTGTAACGACAAGTAATCGTATTCACAGCTAAAATGTAGTATCGCACGATCATTTAGCTTCCTTTCAATATTCTTTTAAATGCGTATTATGTCAATGTTGAAGACAATAAATTTTGTCTTTAACAGTTTTTTCTTCTTTCGGTTTCCATTCGAAATACTTAAATCATTTCATTACGAAGTTAAATGCCTCACGCACGTTAAGGCATGTTGGTATGAAAAGACTCGCCAACTAGTTATCTGAAGTCGGCGAATATAAAAGAATTTGTGCATGACGTGTCTTATACATCGTTCGCATTTGTCATTGTTTGCAGAAGTATGCAATTTATTTCTATACTCAATATTAAAATAATACAGAAGAACGACTTTCTGTAGTGATATATTTTGTAAATATTTGTATTCTTTTTTACGGTCAAATAAAAAAGTTAAGTTCAGTTTGTGACGATCGATATTGGCAATGGTTTGCTACAAAGATTTATAGGGCCCACAATATTGTACACAATTTGAAATGAATATAAGATACATGAATGTTACTAACTTAGAAATAATATACTGACTAATAGCTATACAAGGTTAAATATAACACAAAAAAAAAACATTCCAAACAGCTAACTTCCTTCCACTGTGCAGCAAACGCCAACAAGGTCTTTATTTTGCATATATATCTAGATGTAAAAAATGAAATAAGTGTTTTCACTGATTTTTATTCTTCTGAAAAACATATGATTGTAAATTCAGTAGTTAAGTCCGACACACATTATACAAGTTTGCTTCTTTCAAAAGAAGCATGCGAAAGGTCTTTTTGCAGCTGTTGAAGATTTGTTTATTTCGAAAATATTAAGATATTTTGCATAAAAGACAGAAATTTTCCAAAACGGGCATAAAGTATATTAATCAAACAATTTTAAGTCCCAGATTTACATTAAAGTTATATATATCATTTGATTGGAATAAACAATACTGTATATACTGCTGCGAGCCTCCAACCACGATATTTCGAGAAAAACAAACTTGAGAAAAAGCCATTTTCGCCATTTGCACCAAAAATCTCCGTTGTGTTATTTAGTCATACCAGTTCAAAAGTTAAAGCGAATTTTCGGTACACAGTCCACTCGGTCATATGGTGATATTGTAGCTATAATGTTCACTGTTTCTATTTTCGGAGACAATTATCGATTTATACAGTTTAAAGGATTAAAAACGGAATGAACCATTGCTCGTAGTGTAAGTAACGTAAACGATATTTTCCGATTTTTCCTTGTACTTCGATGTTTATTTTTCGTTTAAGCTAAGTCGTATTTTGAAGTGGAGCATGCGCATAACATTTTTTGTAGACTGGTTCTAATGAAATAAGCTTCATTTTGATACGCAAAAATGGATGCCGCCAGCAATCATACTCAACACTGTGGAGAGGTCTGATCTGATGACTTCTCCAATAACGGAAAATTCCGCTATTGGCCTTACCTACATTCCTTTCGTTTTAGACAGATAACAATAGAGATTTATCATAATTATTTCGCATGTCACATTCTTTGCGCGGGATAATTTAAGATGTAACAAGGTTAGCTTTTAAAAAAGCTGGTAGCGACTCGCTTCTTTATTTTTTCTAGGGGTGTGTTTAAATGTAAAAATGACAGTTCTGTTAGCTGAAGAGACTTCAGCGAACATCAAAATAAAAGTGACATATAAAGTTATGGAAGCCAGTTCTCTCAGTTTAACAAAGAGGAATATGAGTATAAATGAAGATGCATGTAAACAGATAGAATGAAGTCCCTATGTCTTTGCACATTTACTATATGGCCTGTTGATCTTGACCAAAAAATGTTAGATAGGTAGAATTCATAAAGATGTCTCTTTATACGAAGTTAAATTGTAATATGTTATTTAGTATTAGAATGAGTGACAGACACAAGTCATATACAGGAATAGTTTTCTGAAGAACTCTCTTGGGTGTGGGCGAATTTAGATTCATGGGGCATGATTAACATTTGATTTGTACAAGTTCTCAAGGCATTGGTACATATTCAATATCAAAGCTGGAGGCATTGAAGTTTATATCAATAAGACTTAAACATATTTTCCCTAAGCATTTTAATAAAAATTATGTCCACTTCATCTTGGTATGTGAAACATTTTAAACAAATGGATATGTAGATATATAAAAACATAATTTTAAAGTGGTCAACAAGGCAATGCCACATCCCAAATATTTAAGGTTTAGGCATTAATAAGGTATAAAGGTGTGCGTATGTGTTTCTATATAAGACGTGTCCTTGTGTAGAACAATGTGAACAACTATGAAAGAGGATTCCTGTAGTGTGGTTAATGTGCAATTTTTGGTTTCATAGATACCATTTAATGATTGTATTTAATTACATTAAAATTACGTCGCCACACACTATTTCTATTTATATTCATCGTAACCGCACCTAAATTTCATATCATTATTTTACCACGGTCAATGTAACTGTATACATCCTTTTTAAGTCAATAACCTCAACCACGTGTGTTAATATTTCACCTTTAACTTTGACAATACAGCGTGTTCGCAAGACGTGAAAATTGATCAATGATTTCTAAACATCTAACAAAACAAAATCACTTAGTTTTTATCTAAGAGGGTAGCTTTTTATTTCACATAGCGCGTGGCTCAACTTTAAAAATTTTGAATTATCCCATGTTCATATAATATCAGTTATACCGATTCAACGCTATAAACATGAATAAAGTTGTATGTGAGAAGTAAGCAGTGAACAGTGAGCTTAGCAAAAAGACATTTCAATTTATGCATATATATGGAAATCAATGATCTGCTGCAATACTCAGCTGCCTTGGCATCTAGCAGGACATGACTAAATATAGTGAAAAATGCCCTGCTGGAATGCTCACCTAGCTAAGCAATCTAGCAGGGCATACCTAAAAGTAGTGTAAAATTGCTTTGCTGTAATACTCAGCTGTCTTTGCAATCTAGCAGGGCATTCCTAAATATTTTGGAAAAATACTCTGCTGGAATGCTTAGCTGGCTAGGCAATCTAGCAGTGCATTACTAAATAAAGCGTTAAAATGCTATGCTGGAATGCTCAATTGGCTAAGCAATCAAGCAGATAATTCCTAAATATAGTGAAAAAATTCTCTGCTGGAATGTTCAGCTGGCTGCGCAATCTAGCTGGGCATTCATTCCTAAATATAGTGTAAAATTGCCTTGCTGTAATACTCAGCTGCATTGGCAATCTAGCAGGGCATTTCTAAATATAGTGAAAAAATGCTCTTCTGGAATGCTCAGCTGGATAGGCAATCTAGCAGTGCAAAACTAAATTTAGTGTAAAAATGCTCTGCTGAAATGCTCAGCTGGCTAGGCAATCTAGCAGTGCAGAACTAAATATAGTGTTAAAATGCTCTGCTGGAGTACTCAGATGGCTAGACAATCTATCAGGGCATTTCTAAATATAGTGAAAAAATACTATGCTGGAATGCTAAGCTGGTTATGCAATCTAGCAGGGCATTCCTAAATATTGTGAAAAACTGCTCTGCTGGAATGCGAAGCTGTCTTGGCAATCTAGCAGGACATTCCAAAATATAGTGAAAAATTGTTTTGCTGGAATGCTCAGCTGGATAGGCAATCTAGCATAGCATAACTTAATATAGCCTTAAAATGCTCTGCTGGAATGCTCAGTCGGCTAAGCAATCTAGCAGATCATTACTTAATATAGTGAAACAATGGTCTGCTGGAATGCTAAGCTTGCTTGGCAATCTAGCAGGGCATTCCTATATAGTTTAAAAATGCTCTGCTGGAATGCGAAGCTGTCTTGGCAATCTTGCAGTGCATTCCTGAATATAGTGTAAAAATGCTCTGCTGGAATGCACAGCTGGCTAGGCAATCTAGATAAGCATTCCTAAAAAGAGTGTAAAAATGCTCTGCTGGAATGATCTGCAGGCTAGGCAATCTAGCAGGGGCATTCCTTAATATAGTGTAAAAATGCTCTGCTGGATTGCTTAGCTGGCTAGGAAATTACGCAGGGCATTCCTAAATGTAGTGTAAAAATGATCTGCTGGAATGCTTAGCTGGTTAGGAAATTACGCAGGGCATTCCTAAATGTAGTGCAAGAAATGCTCTGCTGCAATGTTCAGCTGGCAAAGCAATATAGTGGGACATTCCACAATATGTTGTAAAAATGTTCTGCTGGAATCATCAGCTGGCTATGCAATCTAGCAGGTAATTTCTAAATATAGTGTAAAAATGCTCTGCTGGAATGCTTAGCTGGCTTTGAAATTACGCAGGACATTCCAAAATATAGTGTTAAAATGCTCTGCTGGAATGCTCAGCTGACAAGGCAATATAGCTGTGCATTCCTATATATAGTATTAAATTGCATTGCGTTATATCCCCAGCTGGCTAGCCAACCTAGCAGAACATTCTGAAAAATAGTGTGAAAATGCTGTGCTGGATAAGCAATCTTGTGGTGCATTCTGAATTATAGTGTAGATGTTTTCCGTTAAAATAGTCAAGAATGCGCAGATTTCAACACTTTTCTTTATTCTCATTCATGGAATAATATATCAATGTGATACAACAATGCGATTCTCTGAAAATAATAAATAAACAAACTAAATACTGATTACAACGCATTTAAATAAAATACAATAAATTGTCTAAAATAATAATGCTAATACAAATCATAAATATACGATATCACCTTTACAATTATAGACTTAAATCTATTAAAATAATATTGTTATTTTATATTTCCGCGAATAATTCCGTTTATAATTTAATTCACGGCATAATATTGTAAAGTTCATCATCATTTAAACAATATTGAATTTACTATTAAAATTCATACATAATTAATAACTTGCTTACCGATTATGATCTACTTTCCATTGGAAAACATCAATAAACAAAACACATCAACAATTTAAGCACTTCCGCCCAAGGCAAAACAACATATCAAAGTAACGGTTAATGACGTCACCGTAAAACAATTTAATGACGTCTTTTTACGGGAAACAAAATAAGACGTTACGTTTGGCGGAAATAGTGAAGCTATGTTAAATTGAATGAGTCAAACAATGTTTTAAATAGTAAATACTATCGAAACAATCAAACTATGAAAATTATGTGATTATAATAAATAAATTAACAATTAAGAACTATAATTCTTACACTCCCCACCATGAAACGTTACGATTTCATCTTATACAAACAATAGCTTATTGTAATGTATACCTTTACTTAAATAGAACATTCTAGTAGGCAAAGTTTAGTTATTGGTCTTAAGAATTGTGACATACTAGTTTTGACCACACAGCTTCGTGTATGCCCGTCCCGACCCACATTTATAGATTCAACCCTGCCCAACGGCCACTGCCCCCTTGGTATGTTTTCCTGAGCCACGAGTACAATATCGCCCTCACGGATATCTCTTTGTGGTCTCAGCCATTTTTGTCGAGATTGTAGGGTAGGTATATATTCCCGAATCCATCGTTTCCAGAATATATCAGCAAGATACTGAGCCTGTCTCCACCTTCTCTTTGCATATGTATCTTCTTTTCTAAAAATGCCACGTGGAATACATGTATTGGACTTTAGTAATAAAATCATGCTTGGAGTTAAAACTGGGGGGTCTTTTGGGTCATCGCTTACTCGGGTAATGGGTCTATCATTAAGTATTTTTTCAACCTCTGTTACAACAGTAAGAAGTTGTTCATCTGTCAGAAGCTGCTCTTTGAATAACGATCTCAAAATTGCACGTGTCGATCGTATCATCCGTTCCCATATACCGCCCATGTGACTAGCTGACGGAGGGTTAAAGTTCCATTCGATTTCCCGCTGCTACATGAATTGTCCAATTTCGGATTTATTCCACTCTCGTAAGGACTTGCGTAATTCACAATCTCCACTTACTAGATTGGTTCCGTTGTCACTATATACCTTTTCCGGTAGACCTCTCCGGCTAATAAATCGTTGCAATGCGGCGATAAACGAATCTGTACTTAAACTATGAGTAACTTCTAAATGGACGGCCCTTGATGTTAAACAAGAAAAAATACATCCATATCTCTTTACTTTGGACTTTCCTGATTTTACCATCAAAGTACCAAAAAAGTCTATGCCGATAAATGAGAACGGTGGTTTATCTGGTGTGATTTGCTCATCAAGTAACGGTCCCATTTGTTGCTTACAAAGTGGATTATTTTTGCGCTTACATGGTACACAATTCCTTACTACCTGTTTGACAGCGCTATGTCCATTTATTATCCAGTATCTTGTTCGTGTAGCTGCTAAAACTTGTTGTACTCCGACGTGACCTTGACTTTCGTGGTAAAAACGTATCATTAAAGTAGTTAAATGATGCCGTTTCGGTAGAATGATTGGACATTTCGTTTCATCATGGTAAATAATGCGTCCTTTTGTACGTATTAAACCATCTTTAAGTATTGGATTTAATGAAGCTATCGGACTTTCACCTTTAACATTAGTTCCTTTTTGCAAGTTTATTAACTCATCGGCAAAGCATTCCGTCTGAACGTATTTCACAACTGGGCTAGAAGATGTCTTTAGTTCAGTCAAGGTGAGATTATCCTTTTCAACCACTACATCATGATGCAGATATCGCTGTTTGCAATAATCCTTGTATCCCAAAAGCCATGCCACTGCACGTCTAAGTTTGAACCAATCTGAGTAGTATTCAATTATCTTCCCAATAGTATCACAAGTGATAACGTTAATAGCAATTTCTCTCCTTACCTCAACATCATCTTCACTCACTTCCGGGATAATATTACCTGAATACTTAGGCCAGTGTTCCCTATCTTTACTAAGAAATGTTGGTCCATGCAGCCAAACATCTAATTTGTCTGTTTCAGAAGCGTTATACACATTTGTTACTGGATGATGCGGCGTATACCAAACACGCGTTTTCTCTGGTACCATGTAATCTACATCCGATGAATAGCCATTTGCAATGTAACCATTTACAGTAGTTCTGTACATATCATGCAAAGTATTGTCACTTGACAACTTGCACTTCAACTGCTGTAATCTGGCTTGAGCAAGCGGTATATTATTTACGAATGATGAATTTCCATCACGCCAAGGGAGGCCAATCTTGTAATGACCATCCTCGCGAGTTAAAGTTGATTCCATGGATTTCATAGCATTTTTATCTTCTACAGACATGCAACTCTTCACTTGTGATTTATCATTAAAGTCTGTTGTCCACAAACGCTCAATTTGTTGCTGTAACAACATGTCACGTGACTCAAAGAAATTTATATTAATATCGTTGGATTCTTTCATAGTTGGGACTGGACCGCGTATAGCCCATCCAAGACGAGTGCGTATCGCGTACGGTTCATCGCTATTTCCGAATTTCACTTCTAGCGGTATATGTGCAATAGGTGAATCCGTCCCTATTAACATCATAACGTCATTAGTGTCTATATCTGGAATATTTATACCGGATAAGTACGGTAAGTTTCGGATATCTGCATATTTAGCTGCAGATCGAGTTGATATCGGTAATGACTTTACTGACCAGACTTTTCTTAGGTAATACTTTCATTTCCATCGATAGGTTGAATATCCAAGTCGGCCTCCTGACCATGTATAATACCTTCACGTGAGTTTGCCGTAGACATCCGGAATGTGACGGGCTTACCGGTTATATTCAGGCTCCGTAACAATCTTTCATCACATAAGGTTTTATCGGCCCCATCATCTAGCAGGGCATATGTCTGACAAGAACTACCGTCCCCACCCTAACTATTACAGGAATAATACCCAGACAATTTTTTACAGTAGAACCTTCTGTTGCTGCACAGTTACACGACGGACTGCACTGCTGTGTGGCCATTATCGGGTTTTTACCCAACTATGTAACAAAATGTGGTGTTTGACATTACAATTAGTAACATTACATATTTTGGTTTCTACACTTGTTTTGTAAAATGTTTACCTTTTAAAACAATTGTAACACAATTTAAGTGATCTTACCAGTTTATAACGATCATTGAGACTCATTGACTTGAACTTGTTACACAGTGATAACTCTGCACAGTTACCTGAACAACAAATGCATCTACTACTTTCATGACCGTTTTCTTCAGTATGTGTATTTAGAGTAGTAACCTTTGGTCTATCATTACTTTAATATTTGCCAGAACTGTTTCTGGTTTCTTTCTTGATAAAATCATTGTTTTTACAAAGATCATAGCTATACATGGAGTTAGCGATACGTGATTTTTCGTCTACAAATTTAGACAAATCTGAAAAGCGCGGCACTCTACCTGACTCATTTATATAATGTGCTACTTCTACCCATTTTACCCTTATATGTGTTGGGAGCCGCCTAACAATGCATCTTAAATTTTCTGTATTATCAATATCAGAGGAAAATCCTAACTGAGAAAGTGTAATTTCACATTTCTGCATCTCTAAAGATAATTTAGATAGCCCTTCAACATCGGACGCTTTAATCTGAGCACCATTTACCAAGTTATCAATGTAAGACCTGCAATTAAATGTGGTCTGCCAAATCTAGACAATAATATTGACCTAGCACGTTTATAACCTTCTTCCGGTTCTAACAAAACACAATCTTCTATACTAGATTTTGCCTTACCTGTACTGAATGAGATAACTTAGCTTTAAATTATTGTCACTTATTCTGCTTTCAATATTTGTTTCAAAGTTTTTGATAAATTTGCAGTATCCTTCAGGCTTCCCATCAAATGTCAATAGTTCTGGCTTCGGTAAGTTGAATCCTTCATGAAGTGCTGATGCCAATCTTTGAAATGATCTGTCAATGTTCGATGTCTCACTGTCAACTTCCGGTATACACGATCTGTTCATTTCCGGTCTGGACTGTGTCAAAGTTATATTTCTCACAGAATCTGTACGGTTGTTCACCTGAATATGATTAGTCATATTGTTTTGTACGTCAGGCTGAGCATTTTGATTGTTAGATATGACCCCGGTTTCTTCCTGTGTTGTTTCTAACCACACCATTTCTTCTATCTCTGCTTCTTCTAATTCCGACTGCTGATCTAACAACTGTTGTTTCATTTCAAGATCTCGGCGAGCTCGTTCAAGTTCTTGTTTCTTTTTAAGTTGTTTTAATTTGTGTTCTGCTATTAAACGCTTTGCTTTTCCGGCGCGACGAGACTGAAGTACGTGAACTTCAACGGCTGACATTTGACTCTGCGTCATTTTCTAAAGGAATATTTTCTCCATCTTGCGGTCCAATAGCTCCCGCGATCCACTGAGAAAATCTTTCCCTGAATTCTTCAAAGTTCTTCAAACAGCTCTCAAAGTTCGCTTCCAAGTCTGCAACAACTTCCGGTTGCGCGCACAAATCTAAACATTGTAAATGCACTAATTTGAAATGTTCAAAGCGTTCACATAATTTATTGTTCAATAGTTTTACCTCTTCTATATTATTGTAGAACATCATGCTCTTTTCAAGTTCATTGTATAGTTTCGTCAGTTGAGCGCCATTTGCACTTCTTGATCTCTTCAAACTGACAAACTCCTGATTACAAGTTTCCGCACTATTTGTTGACGGCATTTTCGTCACAGTAAAATCGAGAATTGTAAAATCGAGAATTGTAAATGTTTTCCGTTAAAATAGTCAAGAATGCGCAGATTTCAACACTTTTCTTTATTCTCATTCATGGAATAATATATCAATGTGATACAACAATGCGATTCTCTGAAAATAATAAATAAACAAACTAAATACTGATTACAATGCATTTAAATAAAATACAATAAATTGTCTAAAATAATAATGCTAATACAAATCATAAATATACGATATCACCTTTACAATTATAGACTTAAATCTATTAAAATAATATTGTTATTTTATATTTCCGCGAATAATTCCGTTTATAATTTAATTCACGGCAAATATTGTAAAGTTCATCATCATTTAAACAATATTGAATTTACTATTAAAATTCATACATAATTAATAACTTGCTTACCGATTATGATCTACTTTCCATTGGAAAACATCAATAAACAAAACACATCAACAATTTAAGCACTTCCGCCCAAGGCAAAACAACATATCAAAGTAACGGTTAATGACGTCACCGTAAAACAATTTAATGACGTCTTTTTACGGGAAACAAAATAAGACGTTACGTTTGGCGGAAATAGTGAAGCTATGTTAAATTGAATGAGTCAAACAATGTTTTAAATAGTAAATACTATCGAAACAATCAAACTATGAAAATTATGTGATTATAATAAATAAATTAACAATTAAGAACTATAATTCTTACATATAGTATTAAATTGCTCTGCATCAATTATTATCTGGCAGACTGATTCTGAGATCCAGGATTTATTATTGTCAACGTTTTATTGACATTTTCGACTTCTAGGCACTTCTGAGGCATTCGCAGACTTTATGGAAATTTTGGTGCCAAAATGAATAATAATGTTTTGACTTCTAGGGACCTTAAAGAGACTATTTCATTGTCTCGCGACTTTTTCATGGACACTCGCAGACTTTCAGGAATTTTCGTGCCAATGCAGATATTGACAATTTTGACTTCTAGGAATCCTCAAGAGTCCATTTTGTTGGTATGCTACTGATTCTTTGACACTCGCAGACTTTCAGGAATGATTTTAAGGGTCCCTAAGCCAGAAGCAGAGCATTTTTACTCTAAAATGTCATTATCTGCATTAGCACCGAAAATTTCTGAAAGTCTGCAAGTGCCCAATAATCAGTCGTAGACCAACAAAATGGACTCAGGTAGGTCAAACGATGTCAAAAATGTAATTACCTTTATTGGCACCAAAAATTCCTTTAAGTCTGCGAGTGACCAAGAATAAGTCGCAGACCAAAAAAATGAACCCTTGATGATCCCAAGAAGTAAAAGTGCCATTATCTACCTTGATATCAAATCATCCTGAAAGTCTGTGAGTGCCTCAGAATGAATCGCAGACCAACAAATTGGACTCAGGAAGGTCTCAAGAAGTCAGAAATGTCGTTATCTCCATTGACACCAAAATTTCTGAAAGTCTGCGATTGACTCAGAATCAGTCGAAGACCAACGAAATAGACTCAGGAGGGTTCCTTTAAAGTACAAAATGTCATTATCTCCATTGGCACCGAAAATTTCTGAAAGTATGCGAGTGTTCCAGAATTAGTCGCAGACCAACGAAATGGACTTTAGAGTTAAAAAATGTCATTATCTGCATTAACACCAAACATTTCTGAAAGTCTGTATTGTCCCAGAAACAGTCGCAGACCAAGGAAATAGACACTTGAGGATCATGCAGAAGTCAAAAATGTCAATATCTGCATTGGCACTAAAAACATTTAGAAAGTCTACGATTGCCCAATTATCAGGTACAGACCAACGAAATGGACTTCTGAGGGTTACTACAACCCAAATAGGCTACCAATCCATTTGTACCAACATCTTGGAAGTCTTCGAGGATGTCAGTCATAGCCGCAGACGCAGACCAGTGAAATAGATCTCGCAATAAAAACAACATTTCCAGAGGCATAAGAATTACAAGAGGATGCGTAAGGAGTAAAAGACGAAGAATTTTTACTCTGTATTTAAGAATGCCCTGCTAGATTGCTCTTCCAGCTCGGCATTTCAGCAGAACAATTTTATACTTTATCTAAAAATGCCCTGCTAGTCTGCCTAGACAGTTCAGCATTCCAGCAGAACATTTTACAATATTTTTCAGAATGCTCTGCTGGATTGCCTAAGCATTTTTAACACTATATTGAGGAATGTCCTGCCAGATTGCCAAGCCATCTGAGCAATTCAGAAGAGCGTTTTTTACACTATATTTTGGAATGCCGCTAGATTGCTTAGCCGGCAGAGCATAAAAGCAGAGCATTTTTTACACTATATTTAGCAATACCCTGCAAGATTGCCTAGTTATCTGTGCATACCAGCAGATATTTTTTACACTATATTTTGCAATGCCCCGCTAGATTGCTTAGCCAGATGAGCATACCAGCAGAGCATTTTTCGCAATATATATTGGAATGCCCCGATATGTACCCAGCCATTCTATCTGCAAATCCAAAGAAACAAAACAATAAAATCAAAATGTAATACTATCTATTTCTTTTTATCCTGAATATTATCCATTGATTGAATGAATAAAATATTCTATTTATCACATATTTAAAATAAGAACAGTAAACTGTTAAAATGAGTAATTTTTCAATGACGCACCTATAGTGTAATGCTAGCATTAGCGCGCTTTAACGCTATGTTTAAAATAGCGCAAATGACGTCACGTCAAAGTGTTATGACACTAAATAGTCTGTTCCATTAAAAATGGAAATGAAATTTGGCCTGGTACGAATTAACAAAACGATGTTGAATAAAAATTAAAACTTTTTTGTAAAAAAAGTCACCCTCGAGACTTTTCAGGATTTTTCTCTAAAGTGTCTACTTTTCTTGTAAAAACAAAGTTTCATTTCTCTACAGCAAGTCTCTGTTGTTTATTTTCCGTAGCCATTGCCGAAGTACTCTTCATTTGAAGATGAACAGGAGAAAGCACGTGTTATGTTTCTAAAATGTACATGATGTCCTCGGGGTCGTTTCATGATTATTTTACAAAGCTGGATCTACAAGATGTAGTTTCGTTGCAATGCATGATGGAAAATGGATAATAAGCAACAAGAACATCGAGTCACATGGAGTAGATCTAGAAATTGCACTTACTTTTAAGCTGAATAGAATCCCTATGAATTTCGAAATAGATCTTTATAAACGTCGGGACAAATTCGCATTCTGAAGATTCGTTCATTGCCAGAAGATGTGAACTTCCGGTTAAGATGGCGGTAACGTTCTTTAATATCCGCAGCGCAAAAAAAGTTGGAAATAATTAAAATGATTGGAAATATATAACTGGATATATTAAATATCTACCTACAACTAAAAATGTATGAACAATTCATTAAAACTCGAGAGAGATCTAAAGATTTAACATTTTTCTTTGTTTTCAAAAGGCGCGTACATTTTTGTTATACTTTGTACTGATAATTGAAATCGTGTGGAAATTTAGTTAAATAGTGAAATAGTGTGGATACCTTACAACATGTCTGGATCTAATGAAATTAAAAACGATATAAGAACACCAAATATAAACAAAATGAGAGTAATTGGGGGAAATTATTAGCCCCTCGGATGGCCCACAAGGGGATCATGTTAACTCCCCTTATCCTCTTAGAAGGAATGAATATTCGTCCCCAACCACTGCCAGGGAACAGACACACAACAATTCATTAACAGGTAACCCATCATATGATTTAGTCGAACTCGTAAAATCAGCCGTCTGCAGCCCGGAAGTTATGGAAGCTATATGTGCGGCAATCGTCCCATCTATAACTGGTATAGTCGAAGAAATCCTCCAACCAATAAATCAAAAACTCGATGAACAAAATAAAGACTTAGTCACCCTCTTATTAAAATGTGATAAACAAAATAAGTCTTTATCAGAACTTGAATCAAATAATAGAAAAATGCACCAAAACTTGTTAGAGACGGAGGAAATAATTAACTTCCTAGAACAAAATGTGGATGACCTTGAACAATATGGACGCAGGAGCTCACTGCGCTTCCACATAGGTAAAATACCCCAACTAAAATATGTGAGGCTAGCAAAAATACCTTACAAATACATTAGGGAGTTCACCAACTAGATACTGATCAGCTGGTTGTTTCTATATGTAACGAAGAAATGAATGTCAGTCCACCCATCACTACTAATGATATAGAAAGATCACACCTTATTGGTCCGGTCAGGGATGGCTATGGACAAATCTTGTGCAAATTTAAACATTGGAAAACAAAACAACGAGTATACAAATCTAAATCGCATCTTAAAAATAGATCTTTATAAACGCATGACAAATTCGCATTCTGAAGATTCGTTTATTGCCAGAAGATGTGAACTTCCGGTTAAGATGGCGGTAACGTTCTAAATATCCGCAGCGCAAAAAAGTTGGAAATAATTAAAATGAATCAATAAAAGTGATCAAAATGATTGGAAATATATAACTGGATATATTAAATATCTATCTACAACTAAAAATTTATGAAAAGTCATTAAAACTCAAAGGATATCAAAAAGACTTAACATTTTTCTTTGTTATCAAAAGGCGCGTAAATTTTTCTTTGTTATACTTTTGTACTCATAATTGAAATCGTGTGGAAATTTAGTGAAATAGTGAAACAGTGTGGATACCTTACAACATGTCTGGATCTAATGAAATTAAAAACGATATAAGAACACCAAATATAAACAAAAAGAGAGTAATTGGGGAAATTATTAGCCCTTCGGATGGCCCACAAGGGGATCATGTTAACTCCCCCTATCCTCTTAGAAGGAAGGAATACTTGTCCCCAACCACTGCCAGGGAACAAACAGACGACAATTCATTAACAGGTAACCCATCATATGATTTAGTCGAACTCGTAAAATCAGCTGTCTGCAGCCCGGAAGTTATGGAAGCTATATCTGCTGCAATCGTCCCATCTATAACTGGTATAGTCGAAAAAATCCTCCAACCAATAAATCAAAAACTTGATGCACAAAATAAAGACTTAGTCACCCTCTCATTAAAATGCGATAAGCAAAATAAGTCGTTATCAGAACTTGAATCGAAAAATAGAAAAATGCACCAAAACCTGTTGGAGGCGGAGGAAAGAATTAACTTCCTAGAACAAAATGTGGATGACCTTGAACAATATGGACGCAGGAGCTCACTGCGTTTCCACAGAGTTAAAATACCCCCAACTAAAATAAGTGAGGCTAGCAAAAATACCTTACAAATACATAAGGGAGTTCACCAACTAGATACTGACCAGCTGGTTGTTTCTATATGCAACGAAAAAATGAATGTCAGTCCACCCATCACTACTAATGATATAGAAAGATCACACCTTATTGGCCCGGTCAGGGATGGCTATGGACAAATCTTGTGCAAATTTAAACATTGGAAAACAAAACAACGAGTAAACAAATCTAAATCGCATCTTAAAAATCACAAGTCTGATACGTTTAAAGTGTTTATAACAGAAGACCTTACCAAGAAAAGGCAGTTTATAGTGCAACAGTTGGAAATGGCAAGGAGAGATAAACATATAGTTAGTTTCTGGACCTCTGATGGCCGTATTCTTTATAAAGTTATACCCAAAGATAAAGTTCACTCCATCATCAGACATTTGGGAGATATCGATCATCTCCTGTCAGACCCATCAGACCAGATGCTTAACAGTCCTTTGACATCGAACAGAAGCAACATTGTCACATTCCAGCCAAGAACCAACAACACTACAAAGTAAGATGATAAACTTTAAATAGACTATATAAAGATAAACTTTGTGTGAACATTATACAAGGGGAATCATCTGTTATTCTTCTTAATCCCTTAATTATCAAGATTATCCCTTTCCTTGCTAATACAAACAAGTTTAAAAAAATTCCTACCTGATAATTATATATGTACTGTACTCAGGTACTCAAATGCTTGTTTTTATACTATTAATTCATTACATCAAGTATCGAAGTCAAAAACACAGTATATTTTATATCCCGAGCATTTTTAACCAAAATATTGATAAACGCATCACAAATTTAATTTTGTATATCCATCATCCAACATAAATCCATTTTTCTTTTTTCTATAAAACACAACACAAATGTCCGTGTTCAAAATATTTTACATATCCATGATAACTTCAAATGGTTGTACATATTGTACTATATCACAATGTATAACGGTCTCGGATAGCATCATGATTTACACACTATACCGTTATTGTCTGTAAATTTTTAAACATACATACAATACATATTAACTATCACTCATCTAATTGTACTTTTCTTTTTTTTTTCCTTTTTTTAATGTAAGAGATCAACTGCACCGTCTGATGTTTGATCTTAGTTATAATCTTTGGTTTGTGTAATATTAATATTGTCATTGTTAATTCGATCACATGCACTGTTAGTAATATTGAGCACATTCAAGTACATCTACATCTGTATACGCTGAACAGTCAATTGCTAAGTTATCATCCTTTTTAGGATATAGGTCTCATTATTTAGTGCTGCTTGTAAACGAAATGTATAAATGTATAAGAAACATTTTTGTTGATGTTAAATTTCTTGTTGTTTAATCTTTTTTGATCAACATTCAAACACTTCGAATTGATTATAAATAGATAAATACCATTTTTTCATGATAATAGTACAAGTGTTAATTCAGTCAATTTTAAGTTTGATTCAAGATTAATTTAATATAAAGTATAATCTTAAAATTTCGCTTTTTTGCTCAACACATTTTTTCCCCTTCTTTCTTTACCTGACTAGAAATGTCCATGTTTTACTTTTTGTATATCTTTTTGACAATTTGGGGTTTATTTGGATCCAGCATTTGTTATGTTGTTTTGATAACGGGATTGTGTCCGTCTGTCCGTAGTTGTTTTTCTTTTGTGAAAAAACAATCGTCATCTGTCATGATTTTTAAATTGTGTTTTCTTTTCCCTAATGGGTAATTGTGTAGTAGCATGGCGGATGGCGATTGGTTTATTCTATAACGGTACACGTAGTGTTAAGAAGTCTAGTATATTCTATAGTTACCCAGTGCATAAGAAATTTCTATCATTATTGTTTCGCTTACAACAGTTTGTTAACACTCTACTGGCATTAGTAATCATAAGTGTACATAATATCTGTTTTTCTACTGTTACTATCGCTTTTGTTGCAAAAGGTATATTTCATTTCATGATTTATACTCACCTGATGGAAAATACATTAGGATAAAGATTACAAAGATGGAAGAGGCTGGTATTTTCAAATTCTATTCCTCTAATCCATCATTAACTATTTTCCAATAAAGTTCTTTGGAGATTAAAAAAATGATGTCCTTGCATCATTTCATGTCTCTGTACTTATACATACATATATGTACCATACATATATATTCCTACTTCTTGTGAGAAATCCTTAATATTCCCACAATATTATAAAGAAAAACAACTGTCCGCATTCCGTCGAAATTAAACTTCTTATTAAAATAACTTGTACAAATCATTCCTGGAGTACATTAGAAGATACTTCTCTCCTATAAAATTTTATGAAGGTAGTTTCTTTAGACCAGTCTGCTGCATCTAACACAGATTGTATAGAAGCTACCTTGTAAAGCGCCCAAGATGGACCTATAGCTCTTGTTGAATGTGCTTTAACCTTTTTCGTATTGTCATCATATGCTTCACAGTATTTACTATATATGAACTAATTCTTTGAGCTGAAGCTTTCGAATGCGGTTCATTAACAGTTAGAAAAAGACTTGTTTCATCATTTTTACCTTTACGTCTAAAAGGTTCACTTTAACTATAATAAAATTTATCTTATATCTTCAACAAACCATATCTAAATATTACATATATGTAACACAATGAAAACACAATCAAAGAAAAGACAAACAAGTAAAAATAGCATTTTGAAACAACTGAACCTGGATTAAAAGACTCCCTGTCATATGTGACCTTTTTGATATGGTCCCATGGAAAGTCACATATGACAAGTTTTACTGTAGTCGGAATTCAATACAACTCCATACAATTGTCAAGCGCAATGAGAGGAAGTGCAGTGTACAATATTTTGTAAAATGTTCTGTGCTGTAACATTTTGAATGAAAACTTGTATTTAAATGCTTCTATCTATAGTATTGTCAGTAAATCTTTTTTTTTTAATTTCCAAAATGTTCGGTGCTGCAACATTTTGAATGAAAACTTGTATTTAGTGCTTCTATCTATTGTGAGTAAATCTTTTTTTTTTAAATTTGGAAATTGTTTTACGTCCAAACATTTTGAATTAAAACACTGATTTACAATAATTTATTTCTTTCTTAGCTTCTTTCCTTATTTCGCAAAGTGCTGAACATTTTTTTTTTCAAAGTCATAAAGTTTTCATTATTTTTAAAAATTATTTGAAATAAAGAAAGTATTTTTTTTAATTTTACAAAATGTTCGGTGCCCTAACATTTACCATTAGTGAATTCGTTAATGCTTTAATGCTTAAAAAAGTCCCTTTTATATATTTTGCACATGGTATATTGTAGTTCTGTAAATTGTTCGCGCGGATATTGCAAACTAGGTTTGCAACATGTGGCGTTTTGATGGTTAACCAACATTTGATTTCTCTTACCATACATGCATAATAGTTGATATTTTTTGCATTGTTGCTATTTGTATTTCTAACAATTGCATTCATTTGAAATGTTATGTTGTTTTAAATTTGTATGTTTTACTATTATGCATTGTTCACATTTAGTCATTTAAATAGCATTAAATGACAATTTCACTATATTATGTCTTTGTTTTTATCTGAAATCAAACTGAGAAAAACTTCGAAAACAAACAACCGACATACATAAATTATCATTTATTTTAAATAAATACATTTATGGATGCGACATATTATTGTAATTAAGAAATATAGTGGTGTTAGCCTACAATCCGGTTTTGCAATAGCAGACGGGCGTTAGCCCACTGTCCGGATAGTAACTTAGTGGACAGTTTTTAGATAGCACATTAACATAAATTAGCAGCCATTTTGTAAGAACAAAAAGTTAAGAAAAAGAAATTGTTAAAACCCACCCTCCTCTCCCAAATGAAGTGTGTTGTTGGTTAACCAATATTTGCAAATTTTTAGTTGATAACAATTTTTCTGGATGGCATTTGTTCATGCATATTTATTTCTATTTTGCATTGTTGCATAATTGCATTTGAATTGTTGCATAAGCGGCGTTTTGATGGTTAACCAACATTTGATTTCTCTTACCATACATGCATAATAGTTGATATTTTTTGCATTGTTGCATAATTGTATTTCTAACAATTGCATTCATTTGAAATGTTATGTTGTTTTAAATTTGTATGTTTTACTATTATGCATTGTTCACATTTAGTCATTTAAATAGCATTAAATGACAATTTCACCATGCTTTAATCTGGTCAATGACAGTAATACATATATTTGTCATTTCACAAAATGTTCGGTGCCCGAACATTTTGTAGTAGGAGAATAATTGTGGCCAAGAATTGTTAGATATAAAAGAAGTTAATTTAGAAACGTTAATTGTGTATGTAAATATTTGATCTGTTAATAAAATTGCTTTTGATATTTCAATGATTTTAATACAGAAATGTCCATTTATATAAATTTGCCTTGATTTTTATGAACCAGTTTCACCACTGAAATGACCAAAAGAGCCATAATGAACAGGAATGATTGGACATTCCTCTTTTATTTTGTACACTGTTTTCTGTTTAGTTTAGATAAATAGCCAAAGCTCGTTTAGGATCCAACAATTTATTTTCCTTGAACTTAGGAATGGAGATTTTCGTAGAACAATGATTTGGTCTGTCTTGTTTAGACAATCCTTGACGAACAAAGGTAATTCCATCAGACTGAACTGAAACTGATCCTTCTCCAATATTTAATGCCTGTAAGTCGCTGACCCTTCGAAACGTCGTTATTGCTGTAAGAAAAACAGCCTTATAAGTAACATATTTCAGTGATGTTTTCATTAACGGTTCAAAAGGATATTTTTGAATAGCTTTTAAAACTTTTGGAAAATCCCATTCAGGCAAAAGTTAAATTACAAGTGGTCTCAAATTGAACACTCCTTTTAAAAGTCTTATTATGTAAGAATGTTGTCCAATGGGAAATTTCCCTTTAGGTTGTAAAACTAAGGTTAGCATAGATCTATATCCAGCTATTGTTTTATTTTGCAAATCATCTTAATATAAGGAGGCTAGAAATAAGCACAGTCAGTTAAAGATGCTGAAAAGTTATCATTTTGTTTGTTAGTATACCAGCGACTGAATCTGTTAAATTTGGAAGCATAATCTTTTTGTGTTCCAGGTCTCCAACTGGCTGTGAGGAGTGTTCTAACTTTCTTAGCAAAGCCTTTTGTTCTTAATTGTCTGTTGATAGCAGCCATGCAGTCAGTTTTAAAACTTCCGGAACTAGATGACATATTTGTGAGTTTGTTTGCTGTAATCGTTTTGACCATTCAGGAAGTTTGATATTGGATTTGCTACTGACATGTGTAACAGAACTTGAAACAATTGACGTCTGGACCACAATGGTGCAATCAAAATTATCTTGCAATGAAATTGTTTCATGTGTTGGAAAACTCGAGGTATTAGACATATGGGAGGGAAGGCATATGCAAACATCCTCTCCCATGAAATTGTTAAGGCATCTATTGCTAGAGCTGGGGGATGAGGAATCCAAGAACAAAAGTCATTGCTTTGCGATTGTGAAACGAGGCAAAAAGGTCTATGTTTGGGAACCCCCATAATTTGAAAATGCAATGTATTATGGTCTGATGAAGGCTCCATTCTGTTTGTCTTATTTTGACTCGACTCAACTGATCTGGAAGACTGTTCAATTAGCCTGCAATATGAGCTGCTTTTAATTGAATTTTGTTCTTTATGGCAAACTGCCACAGATTCCAGGCTTGTATACATAGGGAAGGAGACTTGGTTCCCCCTTTTTAGAGCAAGTGATACTGCCTCCATCTCCAGACAATTGATATGAAGAGTTTTCTGGCTGTTTGACCAAAAACTTTAAATCATTTGAATACCCAGACAAGCTCCCCACCCTCTCATCGAAGCATCGGTTTGGAGTGTGAGATTTGCTGACCATGGTAGAAAAGATTTGCCCTGTAAAACATTTACTGGATGTAACCATCAAGTCAGATGACTTTGAAGGTGTTTGGTTAAAGGAATTAGAAATTCTAGGTCTCTTGAACTCGGTTTCCAAAAGGAAAGAAGATGCAACTGAATTTGCCTCATTTATAAACAAGCATTTTTTAAAGTTTCGATACATGAACCCATAAGACCTAGAATGAATAAACACTTTCTAGCCGTAGAGTGAGTTTTCTTTAAAATTGTTTGAATTCATTGAGAAATATTATTTGTCTGTCTGGAGTTGGGGACACTGCACCTTGATTAAGATAAAACACATTGCTTATGTAAGTTATACATTGAGTTGGTTGAAGAAATGACTTTTTTACATTTATTATGAAAGTTTAAGGAGTGAGTACACTTACCATTCTCGATAGATCTTGCAGAAGATTTTCGTGTAAAGAATTCAGTCCCAACCAATCGTCTAGATAAACTGCTAGATGGAGATTTTGCTGTCGAAAGAATGATGCTACAACAGCTACTACTTTGGTAAAAACTGTTGGAGCAGAAGTTGGACCGAATGGGAGTGAAGTCCATTTATACACTTTGTTGCCAACTGCAAATCATAAAAATATATGCATATATATGCATATACGCATCTTTCAGATCTATCGAGATTGCAAAGTCTCCTTTTTGAATTAAATTCAGGACTGTTTTCATGGAATCCATTTTGAAAAGTGATTTTCTGAGGTACTTGTTGAGGAGTTTGAGATTGATTACTGGTCTTTAATCTCTAGTTTTCTTGGTTTCTAGAAACAGTGTACTGTAGAAACCTTGATTCACTTCTTTCTGAGGAACTTCCTCTATGCAATTGCTCTGTAATAGTTTTTCTACCTCCCGCAGTATAATTATTATTTATTCTTTTGGCACAATTGTTTTGCAATTGCCGTTGAACTTAAGTTTTTCTAGGAATTCTAGTTTTTAACTTTAACACAGTGTATCTAGTACCCGCTGATTGTCTGTGATTTGATTCCATTGATTTGCAAAGAACCTCAGACGACCCCTAACAGGTATCTCCGGGTGTAGACAAAAAAGGTCATGTTGACTTGCTTTTGTTACAAAAATAACATACCTAACTAGGTGTGGCATTACTGCGACGATCTTGTACTTTTGGTAAAGTGAAGGAGTACGGCTTATTGAATGATCTGTTCTTCTGTACTTTTGGTATGGTGAAGGAGTTCGGCTTATTGAATGGTCTGTTCTTCTGTACTTTTGGTATGGTGAAGGAGTACGGCTTATTGAATGATCTGTTCTTCTGAAACCTTGACCTATCAGACTTTTCAAAACGTTGTTTCTTCCTGTAAGAACCGGTTGTTGCTGGAGAAGGTGGAAATTTCCTCTTACGACGTGTTTCTGGCAACAAATCTGAAAGTTGATTATTCAAGTCTTTCCTTTCCTTCGGTTTTTGCTCACGCCTTCATGAGAAAAAGGTAATCTAAAAATATGATCTTTCACATCCCTAACATCTTGTAAACCAGTGTCGGCCATAGCTATCCTTCGCCGAATGAGATGATGGAAAGCACCTGTATGTGCCATTTGATCAAGAGATTTTGTAGACATCGCAAAAATGTCCCAGCACAATGAATAGCACTGTCAACATTAGGCTCGTCACTTTGTATTTTATGAATGGATTTATATTCACCTGATGGAGTTCCCCCCACCGCCCCTTTGGTATTTTCTAAGTAAACCTTTAGTGTTTACGTTTAACTCTTGAAATAAACTGAAGTATTGGGGTAAACAATGTGCGTCTAAGAGACACAGATGTGTTGTTATCGCTAGACGCTTGATTTTTTTAATTAGCGGATTGTTGACTTAAAACGGAAATATATCCTAATTTATCCTGTCACTTGTATCAATTTCGGCCCGATAACAAGGTGCCGTATATTTTTACTGATCTACGGCACTTGATCGCGTGGTTTGCCTGACTACTTTTCAAGAAAAAATATAATTATCATTATAATGTTGGATTTTAATGTTTGGTGGTTAAATTTGTTTCCGCCTCCGAGTTTCCAATAGAAACGTTCTTTACAGGCCGTTCCAGTGGTATGAAAACAACTGTCGTTAAATCTTCTGTGTGTAGAATAACGAATTTTGGAAACGTTGATGAAACTTTGTTTGTTTACTTTATTTCACTCTATAATTTTCAAGCGAAATAAAAATTATAAAAAGTGAAATAAATGTAAAACTTAACTCGTTTGCGACATGAAAATAATAATTCATTTTCTTAGTTAGACCATTTTCTTTCCTTCTAGATAGTTTTCACAACAAAATTCGACAAAAAATTGTTTTTATTTATCACATTTTTCAAACAAAATGGCGGCTTCAATGTGAAAATACACAGGGAGATAATAAAACGGCGAGTGCATTGTTGTAGAATAATGCACGCTTCGGGCCTTCTTTGTTTATATAGAAACATTTCCGATAGTGTGATTAAAGGTAGTTTGCCTAATAAAATTCTTTAAAAAAAAAACGGTGACAGGATAAATAGAATAATAGAATCGTTATCTACGTTTATCGCAAAGATGTAACATGCCTTGGTAGAATTTTAGTTTATGTTTCTGACAAACTTATTTCCAAACGTAAATCAGAACAAGAAGATTTTTTACAGGAATCAATATGGATTGAATTAAGAAATAAACATTCGAAATACCTTATATGCACTATTTATAGGCAACCCAAATCATCTGTAAAATTTTGGAATAAACTTAATATATGCATGGAAAAGGCTATTGAACAATGTGATAAAGTTATTTTAGTCGGTGATGTTTACAAACGAAGACCTACTGAACTTAAATAATTACAAATTCAAAGATATTTTATTATCACACGATCTGCATAATCTAATTACAGAACCCACACGTGTAACCGACAATTCCTCAACTTTAATAGATCCCATAGCTATTTCCTATATCCACGTTTATCATTCTGGCATATTGCATACACCGCGGGAAATAAGTGACCACTATGGAACCTATGTTTTTATCAAATACATACATGAATCATTTAATACGTATAAAAGACGCGTTTGGATCTATAATCGTGCAGATTTTCAACGTACAGTCAACAGACTGGTCTTTTTTATATAATGATTCCGTTCATAAGGGCTGTGAATCTTTTACACTCTTAGACCTAGCTAAAGAGTGTATTCCTTATTTCTTACATTGCTTTAATGTTTTTGATGTTAATCTGTCTTTATCTTTTTCTTTGTTCGCTTTATATGTATACACGTCACACTTTCTCATATCAATGCCATCAATGTTGATTATTATATTTTTTCATAGGGAGGACCGATCGCAAATGTTGTAAGAACTTGGGCCCAACCCTTTTGCTATTTGTTATTTCGAAATCAATTTGTTTCTTTGTATATTTAGAAAATCTACATGTATATACTCGTATTAGCAATATAATATGATTAAACCAATTCGTTCATTGCCAGTTTCTATTCTGTTCTGTAGATCCCATTTTTTTATTTTGAAACTCCTGAATGGCATGACTCCTACACTTACGATGATCCAATTTTTTTAAAAACTGTTAGGCCTAATGATCCGTCTCATTTTTAAAACATTGTTACATTTGTGCAGTTATCTGGGATAGCAAATGAAATATGTTAAATGAAACACATCATAATTCAGTATGTTCCAAATCCATAATTCAATAACGTCCCATCAATTTTTGTTTAACATCACATTGTTTATAACTCTTGAAAATGGATTCCCGACGAAAAAAAACATTAATAAAATTATTAGATTAAATATATCTACGTCAACAACAATTTACGAAATATATCACGTAACAATTTTGCCTCGCGCTTTTTATGGATGATTCCAGTTGCTGCATTGACAGAGGGCGGTTAGGTATATATGTAACCTCATATGTATAGTTTTAAACGTTTGGATAAATTTGTCTTGATGGCATTTTAAAAAACATTATTATAAACCCAGATTTTGTAGTACATGTAATTGTTAAAATTACACCTTCAATTGATATATTAACAATAAAACTTTTGATAACATTTAAATAATTTTAAACACTTAATAACATGAATCTATGACAGTACAATACTTCTTCCATTAATTCACATACAATTTTCGACTTTTTATAATTTTTTATTTTATGTTTTTAACTTATTTTATAAACCATATGCGGTTTTTTTTATATCTATTGTTTTTTGTTTTGTTGTGTTTTTTTTCACTAAATATTTTCAAATTTTAAGAAGGCTAAAATTATTAAGGACATCACTTTGATTCTCTTTGACTCGATCTCCCCTTCATATTAACATTGTATGTAACAAAAATACAAATTATTGTCACTTATTGAACGCTCCATTCAAACTTATTATTAATAATGTCAAATCACTAGCGGTATTTCTGGACATTTTGTTAAATTGTGAGACGGAAAATTAAACCTGTATTTACGAGCTTTAAGTGTATAGGCTTACGTCATATTCTTATGATTTACATTTTTCTTCGCACGCAAGTCTGTGTTCTCTCATTAGAGAATGAGCTAGTTAAAGTAGACACTGTGCAAACCATTACTGAACATATAGTGAATCAGTTCACCTTTCTATATAAATTCTTGTCAGATTTGCATGAAAATGTAGTATTTGTTGGCAATTTCTAACGTCAGGTTTCTGTTGTGAAAATTTAAACCTAAGAAAAGTTTTAGCGCACGAACATCGCAGCCGAAATAAGAAAGGTAACATAATTATTTTTGTATCCCATCGGACCTGGTTAATTTAATTATTTTAAACAGACGTAATACATACTAATAGACAGAATTCAGACAACAACAGAATCATGTAAATTAAACATTTGCGAAGAACTACTTTTTTAGTCTTCTAGCAAGTGTTCCCGTTCCCCTACGACGCGTTGCGGTATTCAAGATACTTGCTTGATTGAAAAGTTATCTAATCAAATCACTTCAAATGTTCTTTTTCTCTTAAATATAAAATACGACAGTATATTATGGTATTTATAATTATGATTATATAAATCTTAGTGTGTTATAATTTATAAAGTGGTTACTGATATTTCACTTCAAATGATTTTAAATTGATTATTTTAAATAATGGTTTGCTAGTAAAATTGCCTTTTTGACACCAACTTTGTTCTCATTTTTCATTTTAATGATAACATTTAACTGTTGATAAGTAAGTTAATAAGAATAATTAATTTTTTATAATTACCGAGTACATTTCACGCTAATTGTGAGACGAACCCTAAATGACGTCAGGGTTACTATGACATTAATTTAAATGATTTCACTATTATATTTAATAAAAAGTGGAATATTCAAATTTGGTGGGACAGACTATAGTGTAATATCGTTTTTATTAAATGGCCTTATTACACTCCTGCACCGCGGTTTATGTGATGATATCTATTTCTTTTTATACTGAATATTATCCATTGATTGTAATTAAATGAGTACTTCATCAGGCACAAAGAAACACTAGCCAGTCATAAGCTATAAAATAAACAAAATCTATTAACAGTATTTCATTATTAACAGCAATGAAACCGACTTGTATCTTCATGTTTATTGGCCTCCGCGCCGAAGCGCGGTGCCCTTTATGGAATGAAATCAGATTTTGTGAAAGGGCGACAGCAACTTCTCGAGCCTTTTAGTAGGTCATAATAAAAGCCGATCATTCCGATCGGTATGAGGGTGCTTGATTATTATTAATTAAAAATGAAATGTCGCGATATGTACAATGAATAGCGAACTGGAGAATTTCGCAATGCAAACATTTTCAAATGAAATAACCTTTCCCGTCTCTTCGGGTTTTTATTTATCATTTTTGTAGTACACAGTGGCATGTTAAAATAGAATGATGACGAAAATCTATTTATAGAGGGATGTACTCCTATCGGTAATTCCCGGTCTCTCCCGGTCTATTTTGACCGGGATTCACTAGTGACCGGCGAATAGTACCACACGTTTATTGTCCGGTCTCTCTCGGTTTTGGAGTAGATGTTTGATATCGTTACATAACAGAACAAATATTTTACAGATAAATAAGTTTTTTTTCCAAAATGAATGTTTGTCACTTAGTTTGGTTACAATAATTAATAAACATAGATCAACTCTCAAATTTATTGATTATTATTATACATAAACATACAATTCGAGAAAAAAAACCAACCAACAACAACAAAAGCATGTTTCATTTTATCTATATGAGATAAAAACAATAAATATGTACAATAATTGAGAAAAAAGCTACATTTTTTATGGTATTAATATGACACTATCAACTTTGAAACATTTTATTTAATTTGTTACAATTTACAAGTTACAAATTAGATTTTATGAATTGTTTAATTGATTGATAATTTAAAAAATGATAAAGAAAATTACAAATATACATGTACATGGTTTAAGAATAAACAATATTATATATTGAAAGATTAACCATAATTTACTGACTTTTTCCAGTTTAGTTTTGACTTTTAATCGTCAGTCAATATGACAATTGAAGTCTTAAAATTTATTTTACAATTTTAATAATAAAAAAAGAGTAGTAAACGTAAAAAAACTCAGTATTAAAATAGCACATAAAACACAAAAAAGAGAGGAAAACAATATTCATAAAATCTGTATTTTTTATATTAAAATAGGTATTACAATATTGTATAATAAACAATTATGCTCAACATGATCAACATGGTAATATAACCAGTGTCATATTTTTACTAAGTGTGAACAGATAACTTAAGAAGGGGTCTTTGCTTATAGCGATAACATAATAAGGGACAATTCCACAAGTGTGCATGGTGTTGATCATGCGTTACACATATGGATTATAAATGATTGTATACATGTATATCTGTTGCTACTAATAATCACGATCATAAAGAAATAACAAGTAATATTTTAATCTCTAGCATGCCAATCAAAGTTCATAATGAACAATGTCTTTCGTCCGTTCATTCTGGTAAAAACCAATTAACCATTGAAAAGTTTAAAAGAATATATTGTCATCATATGTCTACTAGTTCATCTTCACTTTCTGCATTTCTTGCTTGGACGCCCTTTGATGCTTTGCATCAATGCTTTTCTTGTTCTTATTTGGAGAGGATATTATCTCCACCTCTGCAGGAGCAAAAAGGATTCGCCTCATCTTACACTGAAAATATAAATTAAATTGCTTAAAATATCTCGACAAAACGGTTGCTTTTTTTCACATAAAACAACAATACAAAATTTTTAAAAAAACTTCATTTCAAAACTTTCATTTCAAAACTGTTATATATCTTATTTGTGGGATCCTCTCTTCGGGCCGTAGATGTGTATCATTTCTTTTTAAGTTTATACTCTGTTAAGAAAATCAAAATACAAAAGGTAACTGTACCAAACAAACATCTCTAAACATATTATTTACACAAAATAATATAATAATAATAATAATATTTTGTAAATAATTTAACAGATAAATCAAATTATTTAATTTACTTAGTTGCTTCTGTATCATTAGGGTAATAATATAAAATGTTTTACCCCAGGCTCTCCTTCTGCCCGGCGATGGGGCTTTTCTACCTTTTCAAAAATAATCTCTGAAACAAAAAATTATGTTTCTTTCGTTATTCCAAAGTGCTGCAAATCTTCAACATCCCGGAGTTGTCTGCCCTTATAGTATTACTAGCCGTAGCGTTACCGGTGCGCGGAGTTTGGCAAATCTTTTCGATTTCGTATCAACAAAAAACTTTATATTAAAATTTCGATTTGAAAAAACTTCGATTACGTAAATGTCAGCCGTAATGCTATCATAGTTACTCGTTTACAGATGTTGCGTCAGAAATATCTTTTTATGTAGTACTGCCCCTAAATTTACAAACCACAACATTGATTTTTTGCGACGGACGCGCCCTCAGGCGCGTTCAGAGCTAAGTCATCTACACATGGGATTTCGTTGGCTACACTCGCGCAATGTGTCCTAAACCAATTAACAGCCCAAGAAATAGTACATGAATTTGATCCTTCAAAACTCCCATACTTTGTCTGGATATCTTAATGTCTTCCATATTTAGCCTTTTCAATTTCAAATTAAGTTATCCAAGTTAAAATATGAACGTATATTATTGATAAAAACGTTGTAGTCCCGTAGTATTATTGTGCAATATGCAAATTACTGCTGAAACGATTTACCGCTGTCGAAAAAGTAGGACAGCAAATTATACTACAATAAAGGTGTAACCTCTGAGTTCAAAGACATTATTAGTAGGAAATAAATATTTCTACATTATACAAAACATTATTATTAACAAATCAAAAGTTTTTCGTGACTCTAGGATAACTCGCGCATTGATAAAAGAAGAACTATTTTCGTGACTCATGCCGCGGGTTTAGCTGAATATTCAGCAGTTATTAATATATTAGATACAGTACAATGGTTACTGTAAATATCTATTTTTGAAAATGCATGTAAGACACTTTACCGCCATGTAGTCTTTCATGGTATGGAAGTTATAATATCAGTTCTACTTCCGATTCTTGTGGTTTGTTTACATATTTTACTAGGTCATGATATGAGTTAACCTTCGCTATTCTAAAAATAGATTCTGCTTCACCTGTTCTGAATTTTGGACAGGCGATTAGGAAGTACACATTAAACATGTAATTAATAAACCAGCGGATTACATGCAATACTTTTAGAAATGCTATACACATTGTAAGAAGCAAACAAGTTGAAAATGGAATTTAGTGTGAAGTTGAAAAGGACAACTAAACACTTTAGTGCATAAGTGACATTTAAATTAAAATAAAAACGATGTGCTCTGGCCTCTACATCTTTACTTTGTAAATAAAAAAAATCTAAGAAATCAGGGCTGGGAATCAAAACTGCGTCGTATCCTACAAAATGTAAACAAACGCCGCCATCTTGGAGCGAAAAATGTATGTTTTTGTATATAACTCTTTTTGTTGGAAATGACTGAAAACCAAATATATGTATTAACACGCTCCACTATTTTCCGCTTCGTTCGGTATATGTTGTTTGCACAACTATTTTGTATAACAAAAGTTATAGCGAACTTGCAATTCGAAGCGGAGCAGAATTTTTATGAAGTTTTGTGGATACGACGCAGTTCATATTGCTTTATCTATCGTTTTTTCCTTCAAATTAATTATATACTAATCAAAGAATACGCCATAAACTTCAAAATATAATTTTGCATCACGTACTATGATTTCATTAAAAAATAAATGTTTATTTTCCAAGAAAACAATAATTTATACGAAATGATACGACGCAGTTGAAAATAAAATATGATACGACGCAGTTGTATTTTCATTGCAGGCTGCATATTGTATCAAGTATGCTAGTTAAGTCCAACAATATTTCTTGTTTGCGAATTTTTGAACACAAGTGACCTATACAACTTAAGTCGAGAGCAGAAGTCACTTATTGGCTTCATTTTCCGGTCGCACTTTTAGCACCTGTCATTAGCATCTACAAATTCCGAAAAAGTTGTATCAAATACATTGAAACACGTGATCGCACCCCTATTAAAACTAAATACGGGTTTAAGTGTGCCTTATCATCCCATGATTTTCGAACTAATGGGGGGGTTCATTTTTCATATGCGCAAAAATTGCATGGTTCTTTTGTATAATTTACAACAATTTGCGACAATTCCGTTATTACTTATGTCTTTTACGCGCCGATTTTATTGAATTAATTTTCTTAATAATCGATGAGAACAGATGAGCTTTATTATTTGAAATTTTAATCGGTATTTGAAGTACAATATTATTCCTCTTTTAATACATGATCAGGAAAAATGAACAATAAATTTTTAAAATTATATTATAAATGGTTAAGCTACGATATATTTTTGCAAGTACTGCATGAGTTTCGTTCAATCATTTTTATGTTCATCGCCGTGGAACTTACCGCTGCTTTTGTCGTATTGCAATGCTTTATCGACGATGTGAACAGGTCTACGGAATATATTTTCTGGATTCGCACTATAATGTCATACTTCATTAAAAAACTTTAAAGTTTCAAATTCGGGTTAAAAAAGATAAAACAAAAACTTATTTTGTATAGTAGCTAGGTGTCCGTTTTACAGCTTTGCACCGATAAATTTGATATGTACAGATATATGCACGACATGATGTTTCAATAGTATTGAAGAAGTTTTCCTATATTAGATTAAAGCCGGGATGAGAAAACTTAGGTTAGATTATCGAACTGAATTTTCCACAGACTATAAAGAGAAGGCATCTTAACATACCTTTATACTAAAGTGTAATTTTTATTTGATAATGAATTGCCTGACACAAAAAACATTTTTTTTTCCAGAAAATGTCTTCAAAGAGGATTACCCCTGTTTACATTGAAAGATTCTCTGCTATTCACCCCACTGACACATCCTTTTTAAACGAAATATCAAAGTAAAAAGTGATCTTAAAGAGTAAGAAAATATTTCATTTTAACAAAAAAAAAAAATAAATGTCATTCTCTTTATAATTAATTTAAATACTTGTAATCTTCAAACTTCATGCCAGAAGCTTATTAAAAAAACCTGTTTACTTGTACGGCTGACATTTAAGACCATGGTTAACAAATTTGTTGGGAAAAAATCAGAGAGGTGAGTCCGACCGAGGCCGAGCTGTTTAATTATGTTTACTGACTTCAAGTCAATTGCACTTAACTGCTGTGAATTTGAAAACCACTAGGGACTTCTTCTTAAGCTAATGGTTCTCTGCAGGTGTAACATTTTGCATCACATAATGAACAAAGGCGCACCTTAGGTAACCCCAGTAAAACTAAAGTGTAGAGTGAAAGTTCGAAATAAAACCACAAAAAGCAGTCATTACCTAGAACATGCAGACCCAAAGTTTACTAAGAGCGTAGCTAGCCAATATGAATTTTGTTATTCAAGTTCATAGACTTCTATATTTTTGCAAAAAAAAATACGGATAATATTGAACATACAGGAAATTATGAAATTTATTTCAGATATTATGATAAATAAAGTAACATGTTCATGTTTAACTGAAAAGTAGCTGACTTCTGCAATGAAAATTGGACATGACACAGTGATTTCTAAATAATCAAAAGCATCAGAACATTGCTATAAACTGCGAATGATCTTACTATTTTTATCTAGCACAAGTGATAAACATACATACATTGCCAAAATTATCCCTGTTGAAAAGAATGCCAAAAATACAACTCCGTCGTATCATATTTTATTTTCAACTGCGTCGTATCATTTCGTACATATTATTATTTTCTCGGAAAATAAACATTTATATTTCATGAAATCTTAGTGCATGATACAAAATTATATTTTGAAGTTTATGGTTAACTCTTAAATTAGTATATGATTGATTTGAAGGAAAAGCGATGGATAAAGCAATATGAACTGCGTCGTATCCACAAAATTTCATAAAAATTCTGGCCCGCTTCGAGTTGCAAGTTCGCTATAACTTTTGTTTTACAAAAAAGTTGTACAAACAACATATACCGAACGAAGCGGAAAATAGTGGAGCGTGTTAATACATATATCTGGTCTTCAGCCATTTCCAACAAAAAGAGTTATAAACAAAAACATACCTTTTTCGTTCCAAGATGGCGGCGTTTGTTTACATTTTGTAGGATACGACGCAGTTTTGATTCCCAGCCCTGGAAATACACTATTAATTGCTGATGATTTTAACCATTTTTTTTTTTAATGAGACATATCCAAGAGAAATAAAAATACAAATGACTTATATTTTATTGTCTGTATGCCCACTATGATATAACACGAAGCAATTCTAAATAGCATTCTCAAATGTATAATGTATTATGTTTGAAGTTTATTTGCCTGGATTTATTCTAGAAATATTTCGTTGATAGTTTGTTTTCTATTTACATATCATTTCTTAGAATAAATCGATAAGGACACTGATTTACAAGTTTGACCAGAGTTTTTAGACATAAATTTCATTCTGTATTTAAGTGCTTGAAAGTAGAAAATCTAAATTATATCAATTTGGGACACAAAATATATTGCCCTACAAATCTCGAACTTGTATGGAACAAATTTTCTCTGTTATATATTTTGTGTTTTGTTTTTGTTTTGTTTTGTTTTTTTTTCTAAAAGAAGCCTTAATGTCTCTCCGGTTGCATGTCCGTCGCATTCAGTGCTGCAGCACTTTGATTTATATTTTCAGACTGATTTGTATTTTTAAGTGTTTTTGTTGTTCTGAGCTACGCCAGCACCATAAATTTTATTATAATTAATTATGGCAACTTTATGTCGTAACATAATGGGAAAGTTTGTATCTTTGACATTCATAGAAATAAATAATTCTTGATTGAAAGTCACTTAATAGATATCAATAATTAATTTGTTAAGTTATCTTTTAACCGATAAATCTTCATAATCTGCATCTTGAGTATTATGCTGATTAATTACAAGAGAGAGAGAGACAGAGAGACAGAGACAGAGAGAGAGAGAGAGAGAGAGAGAGAGAGAGAGACAGAGAGACAGAGAGAATCAATTTAAAGCAATAGCTTCAGGTACTGTCATTTATTCAAAATTCTCTCAGTTGTGGTCAATAAATACGCAATATGAGGAATACTGAATTGTGATTTAAACGACGTATTTATTTTAATCTATACTACTAATTTTCATGTACAAACTCAATCAAACTAAGTCTGCAATTTTTAATTATTTTTTTTCTGTTTTTAGGGCTTCAGAGGTATCACTTTTTCCAGATATTTATACATCACAACAGCAGGTGTCAAGTGCCGTGTTCTCCGGTGTTGTTATATTTTTATGGTTCTTCGGGATCATTGAGTCTAGCACTTTTTAGTGTTGAGAATTGAGTACCGCTCAGGCCGGTGCAACGGAGCATGAGGGATGTTGAACTTTCTATTATCCCTTATGCACGGACTCAATCAAACCGAGTGTGCAATTTTCATATATTTTTGCTGTTTTTAGTGCTTCCGAGGAATCACGTTTTTTTTTCAGATAATTCTTTTTATCTTAAATTCACGAAAATGTCGAAGGACATGTTCTCTACCTAGCCGGTTTTATCTCATACCCCTGTTCTACATAAATGTTGCGTCTGCAATAGATAAAAGACTAGCTCCAGACTTTGGACACCAATATTTTATTATATCTCCAGATATATCTCCAGACCGGGTCGCGCAGCGCAGTACTAAAATCTATGAGTATGACTAGACTGGACTGGTATCAGTATCATTAATTACGGAATAGATTTTTTTTTACCTTTTGTATAAATTCCTTCAGGATCTTAAATAAAAGTTGTCCTTCGGATTACGTGTATTATTAGAATTTGTTCTCATGTCTATGTATGTTACATACTGAGATATATTTAATATAATAAAATTGAAACTTGAAACTTAGAACAATAATGCTATTTCCTATAACAATTATTATGTTATTATGCGAATTTTAATTACGATTTGTCTGATATAAACCGTATTTGTAATAAAAAAGGAACGTGAAATATAGCTTGCTTTGTTATGTATCGACATGTATTCTGTATTAGTGTTTGAAATTATGTTTTGTCCAATAGGATTGTAGTATTTCAAATTAATCGTAACACATATTCTTTACATGTAGTAAATCTGCTCCGTTAGTGAAAATCGACTATTTACAAGATCATTTCGCTCACGTCCTATGCACAGGGAAGACGTTGTTAAGAGGTGTGTGACCTGCGTATTTCGTATGAATATATGGAGATATTTTATGGCCGAATATCTTTCCCCCATAAAGACTTCACGAATACATTTGGAATCGTTTTGAATTGATTACTAAATGGACATTACACATATATGACAGACAGCTATGAAATTTAGATATAAAATGAAAGTCAAATGCAAATAATAATAGCGTCTATAAGATACAGAGATAAAATAAATGATCGTAACGTTAACCTAAGAAGCGATTAACGATGATGGTGAATGTACGTTTTTGACCATTTCACATAACATGTTAAAGCAGCATGTCTCCAGATTCATGCTAATTCTCATGAAAATGAAATACATTTAAAAGTTAAATGTTCTTAAGTTTTTCATTTAAGATAGTATATTATACATTGCGATTGACACTTGCTGTACACGTACAATACTAATGAGTGGTCAAAATATGCAACAATATCCCTTCCTGCGTTAGTCACTCAGTAGGAATATGATGATAAATATTGCAAAATCAACCATTAATTGCATATAACATGTAAATAATTACTTGAATCTGTTTGCTTTTCTTAAAATATTTGTACATTTCCAATGACTTGGATTTTCTTGAAATATTTTGGTTCATCTGGAGGCATGCAGTTAAAAGGGTTAAGTTCTAATAATCTAGCTAAAAAATGACTTGTCAATAAATTTGGTACGTTACCATTGCATTATCTTATTCTCAAAATTTTGGCTTTGCTTTCTTGTGTTCATTTTTGTGTCAAAGGTCATCAAATGTAAAATATATCTTCAGAGCAACAGTCTTTGGTAGGACTGGGATCAAATACTCTATCATGTAAATTTATATATATTATCTCCCGTGTGTACGAACAGGATTTTACAGATAAAAAGTTCTTCACTAAAAACTTGTCAACCTGGTTCCTGTGAGTAATGCTGATTACCAAAAACACATAATATTTTAGGGCCTTCCAAGGTGATATTGCACACAGCGAAACAGTCACTCTAAATATGGTACTGATTTGTCTTCCTATGTACCTTTGGATGACGTTAATTTCATCACAAGAGGTTTTTGGCAGTGAAACGATTAAAAAGAATAATTTTAAACATTTATTTGGAAAATGGTCATTAGCAAGCCTTTACAAATTTAAAATCGCCTGAGCGGCTGCGCCGATTATGAGTTATTAAGAAAATTCGGTAAATAAAGGTGGCCGTATTTATAATTTCAGTTAAATGGTTTATGTAATACAGTATAGTACGCTGATATGTGTAGTATTTTGTTTCTGTAAATTGAATAAATTATCAATTGGCAATATAACAGTTTCCTCATATTAAACATCATTCCCGTACCTTCCTCCTCGTCAATTTAAAACCCATAATTCGGCCATGTATTTTTTCAATGGATAACGAGTCGTTGCACTGTTTTCAGCCTGCATGCTGACCAATTTTACGATTTTGTTGAACACCATTTTGATACGAACGTACACACAATACATTTATTTCGATGTATGGAAGTCATTAGATCTGGATAACAGTTTTCATTATTGATTGTATTCCTATTTTCTCGTTTGATAGACGTAAGTAAATGTATTTAAAGTTATAGGAAGATATCAATTTGATGAATTTTGATGACATTTGTCATTTGATAAATAAGTTTTATGGTGATAAAATTACAAAAATTTGGCATCGATGCTTGATAAGCATGATGCTTAATTTCCTTCTTTTTTATTAAATGAGTGTGATAGGGGTTTATATTTTGTTATTATCTATTTTCTTTTCTAAATACAGGTTTACAATTGACGATTTTATATTGGCAAAGTACGTTTCTTCATAACATGTTATCTCAACCTCCATGCATCATTCACTAAGTCATTAAAATAATCCATGTAGACTTGTTTACAAACCCTCTTTGACAGTTTACATGCATAATGACTTGACACACAATTCTGGAATGGAGAGCAATGTAAATGACATAAATTTTTGACATGATAAATTCGGAAGATGTCAAAAAACAATCAACAGATTGTTTGGATTTTTAAATCAAAACAGTGAAACATGACCAAATACAAAATGTTGCAGGAGGTTAAAACACAAGTTAATAGTACTTGGATTAATTTAAAATGCTTTACGGGGGTTCATTATTTTAATCGAAAAGAGCAAGCTAATCGCCAGTTACATAAAAATCAATCTAGCAGGAGCGACCACAAGAAACACTTGTCTCCTTATATTATTTCGTTGTTTAAAAAAACAAGGTTCTGCAATAATTATCCTTTGAAAACTCACAAGGTAAAGGAAAAGTGTACAGGCATCAAATTGATTCCTTTTAGTTGCATAATTACCCGGATTTCTATGTTTATCAAACCATGTTTCTCTACAAGAGAAGCTGGTAACAAAATCGATTTTAATTTCCGCTTTTATTCACCAAGAAAGTTTTTTATATGTTTCACTTATCTTGTGTAATCTACCACAACGCAGATTCCTGGTTCAATCACTTGTTATAATAGGGATCATAATAGCTTTGTGGAGTATGGTTAACATCTTGGTAGTATTACATGATTTTGAATTTTAAATCTTTTGCAATAATGTGCCCAATAGAATAGCGTAACTTGATATGAATCCGACTACAGTTGTATCAGAAGTACAACCACTCTGAAGGAATGTATACGGGTATAAAGACATTCTAAAAACGACCTAGCTTTTCCCAACAAAATGTTGAAATATTGTGGCGATCAGTGAAAATAAGGATATTTTTTTCAACAAATCTGAGAAAATTATTCTCACCATGTTTAGCGTCCTTTTTTCTACAAATACTGATATCTTTATATATTTTTTTTATTATTATCGGTTGATGTTTTAGCAACTAGCACGCAAATAGCTTACAGTTCAAACAGGTTCCTCGTCAGTTTATGCCATAAATATCAGACAAGCTACAATGTGATTGGTAATTAAAATTTTAAAAACTCAAATATATCATTCATGAAGAGAAATGCATATTTTTATAAACAGCATCTTATAAATTTTTAAAGGCACTTTTTCCTGCTTGGTCTTGTTAAAATAGGTTTCAAATATATTGGCATAGACATATTTAATTATGTCTACGAGTTCTTTTGTCACTGAAATAATACAATGTACTTATTGCATCCAAAGATGCCAGCATCAAATCAAACAGATCGAACAATAAACCTTATTTCGTGAGGTTCACAAGTCATCAGTAGAACGTCATCGGTTTGCTTTATGTGATATTTACAGTCTTCAGATTTCAAGCTTTAAGCTTTGAAACTCTATACAGTTACTCCAGACTTAACACTTCAAACTTCGCACTTCAGATTTCATCATTCACACTTCAGATTCAAACTTTTCATTTCTGATATACTGTAAATGATGTCTAAATTGTGAAGTTGCCAACGGTCTTCCATAATTTGCTACTTATTGTTCACGTTCTATGACCACTTCCAAAATCGATATAACATCTGCCCGGTTTGATACACTGGTAATTAGGTGCCTGTAAGTCAAATCGAAAGAGATTTTTATAAACAGTTTGGCATTATATTATTTTTAATTCAACACTTTATAGTGTACATATGAATGTGATTTTCACTTAGGCAAAACGATAAGATACATGTTTTTGTAGTTGCCATTGTTACCCAATTGATTTCTACAACAGTTTTGTGTCTTATGTATGTAGGTAACTAATTTAAAAAATTTACGTACATTACATTTGAACAATACAGTTTAAACAGAATTAGACATTTATTTGAATTTAATTGTTGATCATCTATTTTGTTCCGTTGAAGCTTTATTTATAAAAATCTGAAAATAAAGTAATACAATGTTAAAGTAATAGCCATTTGTATGGACATAGATTATACTTTCCTCTGATATTTTAAAGATATTTCAGACAAGATCCATGAAATAGTGAAAAGCCTAAATAGTTTACTGAAATTGCATTATCTATGCAAAGGTCATGTTAATCCTAATATAATCCTGGTAATAATTTTTGTCTATGATTATTTACATTACCATGTTAATGTTCTTCTAATTGGCTTATAGCGACAACATCCATTAGTTTACTAAAGATGGATCATGACCATATACAGATCATTAAATACAAAAGCCAAAATATATTGCGCTTGATGTATACATAATAATCTCTATTTCTATGATAATCGCCTTAAGAGAAATCCGACCTTCGTTGTCGATTGGTTAAGGTCGCCGACTTTGGGTAATGTTAGGAAGCTATCCGAAGAGCTAACAGAAGGTAGTTCTAATCGGGTGCCCTCTGTCATGCCTAAAATGATCCACGAAAGGTCTTAACATTTTCAAATAGAAGACAGTCTTGTTAACAGTCTATAAATGTCGACAATATTGCCTATGTTGGTACAATAAATGTATGTAAGATGAATCATGATATGAGATTATTGAATCGGCATAGCTTTACTGTACGATTTTGTCACTTACTCTTTAATCTTTTTACCAACGCAATACTTTCAAAGGAAAACAAGAACTTCTACGAGTATTAATAAATGACATTCCGCCTGTCTTAATATAGTTTTGAATGAGTCTCAGTTTTCG